>NC_088220.1:22742659-23029869 GCF_036934945.1 Oncorhynchus masou masou | reverse complement strand
CCTGTTTACATGTATATATTACCATTAGTATCTATTTATCCTGTTACTGGTCACTATTACTCCTGTTTACATGTATATATTACCATTAGTATCTAGCTATTTATCCTGCTACTGGTCACTATTACTCCTGTTTACATGTATATATTACCATTAGTATCTATCTATTTATCCTGTTACTGGTCACTATTACTCCTGTTTACATGTATATATTACCATTAGTATCTATTTATCCTGTTACTGGTCACTATTACTCCTGTTTACATGTATATATTACCATTAGTATCTATCTATTTATCCTGTTACTGGTCACTATTACTCCTGTTTACATGTATATATTACCATTAGTATCTATTTATCCTGTTACTGGTCACTATTACTCCTGTTTACATGTATATATTACCATTAGTATCTAGCTATTTATCCTGCTACTGGTCACTATTACTCCTGTTTACATGTATATATTACCATTAGTATCTATCTATTTATCCTGTTACTGGTCACTATTACTCCTGTTTACATGTATATATTACCATTAGTATCTATTTATCCTGCTACTGGTCACTATTACTCCTGTTTACATGTACATACAGTGCATTCGGAAAGTATTCAGACCCCTTGACCATTTCAAATTTTGTTGCGTCTTAGCCTTATGTTAAAATTGATTAAATTGATGTTTTTCTTCATCAATCTACACACAATACTGCATAATGAGAAAGCAAAAACATTTTTTGGAAATATCAAATGTGCATACATATTCAGACCCTTTCCTCAGTACTTTGTTGAAGCACCTTTGGCACCGATTACAGCCTAGAGTCTTCTTAGGTATGACACTACAAGCTTGGCACACCTTTAATTTGAGGGAGATTCTCCCTTTCTTCTCTGCAGATCCTCTCAAGCTCTGTCAGGTTGGATGGGGAGTGTCGCTGCACAGCTATTTTCAGGTCTCTCCAGAGATGTTAGATCGGGTTCATGTCCGTGCTCTGGCTGGGCCACTCAAGGACATTCAGAGACTTGTCCGCAAAGCCTCTCCTGCATTGTCTTGGTGTGTTCAGGGTTGTTGTCATGTTGGAATGTGAACCTTCACCCCAGTCTGAGGTCCTGAGTGCTCTGGAGCAGGTTTCCATCAAGGATCTCTCTGTACTATGTTCCGTTCATCTTTCCCTTGATCCTGACTAGTTTCCCAGTCCCTGCTGCTGGAAAACATCCCCAAAGCATGATGCTGCCACCACCATGCTTCACCGTAGGGATGGTGCCAAGTTTCCTGTAGACATAATGCTTGGCATTCAGGCCAAAGAGTTAAATCTTGGTTTCATCAGACCAGATGATCTTGTCTCTCATTGTCTGAGTCCTTTAGGTTCATTTTGCTGAGGAGTGGCTTCCGTCTGGCCACGCTACCAGGAAGGCCTGATTGGTGGAGTGCTGCAGAGATGGTTGTCCTTCTGGAAGGTTCTCCCATCTCCATAGAGGAACTATGGAGCTCTGTCAGAGTGACCATTGGGTTCTTGGTCACCTTCCTAACCAAGGCCCTTCTCCCCCGATTGCTCAGTTTGACCGGGTAGCCAGCTCTAGGAAGAGTCTTGGTGGTTCCAAACTTCAGAATGACGGAGGTCACTGTGTTCTTGGGGACCTTCAATGCTCCAGACATTTTTGGTACACTTCCCCTGAACTGTGCCTCGACACAATCCTGTCTCGGGGATCTACGGACAATACCTTCGACCTCATGGTTTGTTTTTTTCTTTGACATGTACTGTCACCTGTGGGACCTTATATAGACAGGTGTGTGCCTTTCCAAATCATGTACAATCAATTGAATTTACCATAGGAGGACTCTAAACAAGTTGTTGAAACATCTCAAGGATGATCAATGGAAAAAGGATGCACCTGAGCTCAATTTTGAGTCTCCTAGTAAAGGGTCTGAATACTTATGTAAATAAGGTGTTCCTGTTTTTTATATTTAAAATATTTGCAAACATTTCTAAAAACCTGTTTTCACTTTGTCATTATTGGGAATTAAGTGTAGACTGATGTGGAAAAAAACATATTTAATCAATTTCAGAATAGCGTAACAAAATGTGGAAAAAAGTCATGGGGTCTGAATGCTTTCCCAAGGCACTGTATTACCAGTATATTACCGTATTATTTATATATTCCTGTTACCAGTCATTTTCCTGCCCTGTTTACATGTACATCCACCTATCACGCCTACACTGACACTCTTGCACACACTCACACGCCCACTCACCACCACACACACACACAAGCACACACCCACTACTGCTGCCATAATGTTTACCACTGTTATAAATATTTATCCTGCTACCAGTCACTTTCTCCTGATCCATGCCTACATGTACATATCTAACCTCAATACATTGGGTACTGGCACCTACTTTATTATTTTAGTAGTTGTACTTTTTTATATTGAATACTGCAATGTTGGGTAGTGCTTGCAAGTTAGGCATTTCACTGTCGGCTACTTGTGCATGTGTCAAATAAAACTTGAAACTTGAGCTCCTCCACTCTGAAGAGGGATTTTGTTTGTCCTTTCTGCTATTTTTTCAAATCCTTTGAAATCGTTCTGCCTCATTATGCTCCGTGACATGCCTCATAAAGAAAGGAGGAAGGGTAGATGGGTGGAACAGTGGAACGAACAGGGGTGGCATTCCCTCTGCAGCCCTCCCTCTCCCTGGGGGAGAAAGGTGGCTGCACTGTAGCAGCACTGTGCCTGGACCTGTTGGCTCAATGGAGGAAATACTACTTAGAATTCCTCAGCATTATTCAGGGAGGCAGGTCTCACATGGCAATAAAGAGAGGGATGAGCTGGCTTTGAACTGTTTGTCATCCAACCCATGTGTGATGTGAGAATTCAGCCATGGAAATAATGGATGATAGAATGGCACCGGAGGTGGTGGCCGCTGTTTTACGGGCTCCTTGTGCTAATGTGTGTTTTTTTGTACATAATGTTTCCGTCATCATTTTTTATGACAAAAAGTAGCTTCTGGGCATCAGAACAACAATTACTCACCTCAAACTGGAAGAGGATTGTTTTCTTTAATGAGTCGGACGCAAAGGATATACTGCTCCTGTGTCAGCATGGAGTAATTGTCTGTGGCCCCTCCCAGTTAGGGGGAGGGAAGAGCTCTACAGCAGAGTCTCACAACTCAATCGCTGGTTCAAAACTGCTTTCTGCCCCTCCCAAAAGACAGAATTTGTAGATAATTGGCCCTCTTTCTGGGACTCACCCACAAACAGGACCAAGCCTGGCCTGCTGAGGAGTGACGGACTCCATCCTAGCTGGAGGGGTGCTCTCATCTGTTAGCCAGCCTGCCAGCTTAGTGGAGTCTGCCACTAGCACAGACAGTGTAGTCAGCTCAGCTATCCCCATTGTGACCGTGTCTGTGCCTCGACCTAGGTTGGGCAAAAGGAAACATGGCGGTGTTCGCCTTAGCAATCTCACTGGAATAAAGACCTCCTCCATTCCTGTCATTATTGAAAGAGATTGTGATACCTTACATCTCAAAATAGGGCTACTTAATGTTAGATCCCTCACTTCAATGGCAGTTATAGTCAATGATCTAATCACTGATCATAATTTTGATGTGATTGGCCTGAATGAAACATGGCTTAAGCCTGATGAATTTACTGTGTTAAATGAGGCCTCACATCCTGGTTACACTAGTGACCATATCCCCCATGCATCCCGCAAAGGCGGAGCTGTTGCTAACATTTACGATAGCAAATTTCAATTTACAAATAAAATTGCGTTTTTGTCTTTTGATCTTCTAGTCATGACATCTATGCAGCCTACTCAATCACTTCTTATAGCTACTGTTCACAGTCCTCCTGGGTCTTATACAGCGTTCCTCACTGAGTTCCCTGAATTCCTATCGGACCTTGTAGTCATAGCAGATAATATTCTCATTTTTGAAGAAAAGAAAATACCCTAGCTCTGAAGCAAGCTTCCAGAAAATTGGAAGGGAAATGGCGTCACACCAAACTGGAAGTCTTCTGACTAGCTTGGAAAGACAGTATCGTGCAGTATCGAAGAGCCCTCACTGCTGCTCAATCATCCTATTTTTCAAACTTAATTGAGGAAAATAAGAACAATCTGAAATGTATTTTTGATACTGTCGCAAAGCTAACTAAAAAGCAACATTCCCCAAGTGAGGATGGCTTTCACTTCTGCAGTAATAAATGCATGAACTTCTTTGAGGAAAAGATCATGATCATTAGAAAGCAAATTACGGACTCCTCTTTAAATCTGCGTAATCCTCCAAAGCTGCATACTGGACCCTATTCCAAGTAAACTACTGAAAGAGCTGCTTCCTGTGCTTGGCCCTCCTATATTAAACATAATAAACGTCTCTCTATCCACCGGATGTGTACCAAACTCACTAAAAGTGGCAGTAATAAAGCCTCTCTTGAAAAAGCCAAACCTTGACCCAGAAAATATTTAAAAAAAAATATCGGCCTATATCGAATCTTCCATTCCTCTCACAAATTTTAGAAAATGCTGTTGCGCAAAAACTCACTGCCTTCCTGAAGACAAACAATGTATACGAAATGCTTCAGTCTGGTTTTAGACCCCATCATAGCACCGAGACTGCACTTGTGAAGGTGGTAAATGACATTTTAATGGCGTCAGATCGAGGCTCTGCATCTGTCCTCGTGCTCCTAGACCTTAGTTTTGCTTTTGATACCATCGATCACCACATTCTTTTGGAGAGATTGGAAACCCAAATGTATCTACACGGACAAGTTCTGGCCTGGTTTAGATCTTATCTGTCGGAAAGATATCAGTTTGTCTCTGTGAATGGTTTATCCTCTGACAAATCAACTGCAAATGTCGGTGTTCCTCAAGGTTCCGTTTTAGGACCACTATTGTTTTCACTGTATATTTTACCTCTTGGGGATGTCATTCGAAAACATAATGTTAACTTTCACTGCTATGCGGATGACACACAGCTGTACATTTCAATGAAACATGGTGAAGCCCCAAAATTGCCCTCGCTAGAAGCCTGTGTTTCAGACATAAGTGTTGTGACGTTGTATTAGTTAATGTGACGAGTGTTACTCATCGAATGATTAAAAGGTTTCCAATTGCGTGATTAACTGAATCAAGCAATTATTAACTCATTAACCTGGGGCACCATGGGAAAATTAGTTTTATTGAGTTTCTATTTCCCAAATTAACTCAAAGAATATCAGAAAATCGATTTTACAACAGCCGCTAATCAATCAACATCTACAGTCTCGTTCTGAATGTCGCATAATCCGGGAATCTGCACGGACCCGGGTCTCACCAATGAGTTCGTACCACACCAACCTTAGTTGAGTATTTATTTACTAGAAAGCTAAAATGATGATAAAAGATACACGTACAAAAAAACACATTATAGGCTATTGATTAGAACAACACACTACGGCGCGTGTTACCCAAATGGGGATTTAAAAGAGAAAGAAAAAGAGAAATTACACAAGAGAAATATACATTTGGGTGAATTTAGCTATGCTTATTCTAACCCTAGCCTTGCCCCATACTGCCACTCTTATGGGTCAGAATATAATGATGTAATTACATGGGGAAGGTCTCCGTGGATTCTCCGCGTGGACCGTTTAGGCTGCTCAATGACACACTTCTCCGGCGCAACTCTCTGGTTGTCCTCACGATGTCAGTGTCCTTTTGGCTTAGTAGTCTGTTCCCTCGCCCTTGCTCTGGAAGGGCTCTTCTGAGGACAGACAGCTCTGAAGCTCAGAGCTCACCGCGTAGGAATGAAACCGTGTAGATACCACGATTCGATGGGGAGGGGAGGCTAGGTGGTTCAGGTGAATTCATCTGCTTAGACACAGCTACTCATCCGTAGCTTGGGTAGAAAAATATTTCTTTGTCTTCAAACTTGTGTTGTGTTTTGGGTTCGCTGACTTTTTAGACCTCGGCTGCGGCTTGGGTCACTTAGTCTTATTTGTAAATTCTTCACTCACAGGTTTTATACCCTCAGGTCAGAAGTGGGCGTAACCGCCTTTAAGGCAATTCTCTGGGTGTACCAAGTTAAGAGCAAGGTCTAGATTTGACTCAAATCCAATTTTAGACAACTAACTTCACATTTCATCTTTACCAAAATATTCTCTTTGATTTGGAAATTTTCGGTACAAGGTACAATGTATAAACATCAAACATATATTAGGTAAACTGTTGACGTTACAATATTTTCGTAATAATGTCATCTATTAACCTTTAATAACAAAACAAAAATTACATACATTTTCATATTCCATCTATCGTCATGACCACCATTGTGGCTGACGGAAACCATTGTTTCTGAGGCTGGTTCTCCATAGTGAGAGGACAAAGGAATGTTGTCTGTGGCCTAAGATTTACCATGGGCATGAGGGGTCATAAAACCCCCACATCTTCAGACCCCTAGATCTTTCCTCCTCTGTTGGGGGTGAGAGATAATATGTAGGGTTGTGGTCTCCTGTAACCTGACCTGATCAGGACAGTCATGACATGAGGAAGTGGATGGCTGCAAATGTTCTACTTTTAAACTCGGACAAACCAGAGATGCTTGTTTTAGGTGCCAAGAAACAAAGACATCTTCCGTTGAATCTGACACTTAATCTTGATGGTTGTACAGTCGTCTCAAATAAAACTTTGAAGGACCTCGGCATTACTCTCTCTCTCGGAGGACCTGAGACCTAGGACCATGCCTCAGGACTGACTACCTGGCGTGATGACTCCTTGCTGTCCCCAGTCCCCCTGGCCATGCTGCTCCAGTTTCAGCTGTTCTGCCTGCAGCTATGGAACCCTGACCTGTTCACCAGATGTGCTACCTGTCCCAGACCTGCTGTTTTCAACTCTCTAGAGACAGCAGGTGTCACACCCTGGTCGAAATATATTATGTTTATTCTTCATTTATTCGGTCAGACCAGGGTGTGACATGGGTTATTGTGGTGTGTTTCTGTCTTGGGGTTTTGTGGGATGTCTAGCGTTAGTCTATGGCTGCCTGAGGCGGTTCTTAATCAGAGTCAGGTGATTATCGTTGTCTCTGATTGGGAACCATATTTAGGTAGCCATATTCTTTGTGTGTTTTGTGGGTGATTGTCCTTAGTGTCCTTGTTCCTGTCTCTATGTTAGTTTACACTAGTATAGGCTGTTTCGGTTTTCGTTACGTTCTTTTTGTTTTTGTAGTATTTGTATTGATTCGTGTTTTACGTTTTTTCATTAATGTGTTACTCTCCTTCACCGCCTACAGAAAACCGTTACAGCAGGAGCGGCAGAGATACTCTTAATGATCGGCTATGAAAAGCCAACTGACATTTAGTCCTGAACTGCTGACTTGTTGCACCCTCGACAACTACTGTGTTTATTATTATTTGACCATGCTGGTCATTTATGAACCATTGAACATCTTGGCCATGTTCTGTTATAATCTCCACTCGGCACGGCCAGAAGAGGACTGGCCACCCCTCATAGCCTGGTTCCTCTCTAGGTTTATTCCTAGGTTTTGGCCTTTCTAGGGAGTTTTTCCTAGCCACCGTGCTTCTACACCTGCATTGCTTGCTGTTTGGGGTTTTAGGCTGGGTTTCTGTACAAAACTTTGAGATATCAGCTGATGTAAGAAGGGCTATATAAATAAATTTGATTTGGTTTATTTGATCCTCGAGGACCAGGCCCAAATCCCCGTCATTCATATGAAGAGGAGTCCTTTTTGCAGAGTTCGAAGAGCCGGTTGCCTAGCGAGACTGCATCGGCGAGTGAATAATCTGCCTTTACCCTCCATTCTATTGCCAAATGTGCAAACACTGGAGAATAAACTGGATGAGCTCCGTTCAACACTATTTACCAAAAGAGTTTTCATCTATATTCTTTGTCACTGTCTATTTACCACCAGAAACTGATGCTGGCATTAAGACCGCACTCAACGAGCTGTATAAGGCTGTAAATAAACAAGAAAATGAGTCAGCAGTCCTCGTGGCCAGGGACTTTAATGCAGGAAAATTTACATTTCTACCAGCATGTCACAGGGAACTAAGGGAAAAAACCTACATCACATTTAATCCGCACAGAAACGAGTACAAAACTCTCCCTCTCCCTACATTTGGCAAATCTGACCATAAAACGATCCTCTTGAATCCTGCTTACAAGCAAAAATTAAAACAGGAAGTACCAGTGACGCGCTCAATACGGAAGTAGTCCAATGAAGCGAATGATGAACTACAGAACTGTTTCCGGGTTTCATCCAATGGAATTGAGGTGCATACCACATCAGTCACCGGCTTCATTAATAAGTGAATCCACGACGTCATCCCACAGTGACCGTCCGTAAATATCCCAACCAGAAGCCATGGATTACAGGCAACATCCGCACTGCTCGCTTCGACGCAAGCAACACTGAACCATGCATGAGAGCACTAACTGTTCCAGACGACTATGTGATCACGCTCTCCATAGCCGATGTGAGTAAGACCTTCAAACAGGTTAACATTCACAAGGCCGCAGGGCCAGACGGATGACTAGAACATCCAGGACCTCTATATCAGGTGGTGTAGGAGGAAGGCCCTAAAGTCATAGACTGTTCTTTCTGCTTCCGCACGGCAAGCGGTACCGGAGCGCCAAGTCTTATGTAAATGTGATATTTCAGTTTATTTTTTTATGAACTTGCACAAATTTTAAAAAAAAAAACAACAGTTTTTGCTTTGTCGTTATGGGGTCTTGTGTGTAGGTTGATGAGTAAGGAAAACTATTTCATCAACTTTAGAATAAGCCTGTAAAGTAACAAAATGTGGAAAAAGTCAAGGGGTCTGAATAATTTCCGAATCCCACTCTTTACATATGCTGCTGCTACTCTCTGTTTCTATCTATGCATACACTACCCCTACCTATGCATAGTCACTACCGCTACCTACATGTACATATTACCTCAATTACCCTGACTAACCCGTACCCCTGCACTTGTATACAGCCTCGTTTTGTTATTTTAATGTGTTGCTATTTTTCCTTTGATTTATTTCACAACTTTTTCTAAATACATTTTATAAACTCTGCATTGTTGGTTAAAGGCTTGTAAGTAAACATTTTACGGTAAGGTCTACACCTGTTGTATTCGGTGCATGTGACAAATACAATTTGATTTGATTAGATGCCTACACATTCATCCTCAATAGCCCATATACACTATACACTCATCCCTATACACTCACCTAGAAATCTCACCATGCATCATTGTAGGGCGGCAGGTAGCCTAGCCCGTGAGCACTGCACTTAACCCAAATTGCTCCTGTAAGTCGCTCTGGATAAGAGCATCTACTAAATGACAAAAATCAACAACGTTTTAGTATAGGGCCATGGCTAGCACAGATACAATGGCTGGGGTTTGAGGCATGACCAATGGCCGTCAGTTTGAACGAGAGAAAGAGAGTGAGAGAGAGAGCGCGAGATAGAGCGAGAGCGAGAAAGAGAGAGAGAGTTAGCGAGAAAAAGCGAGAGAGAGCGATAGTGAAAGAGAGCGAGAGAGAAAGATACTTTTTACTCCAGACATTTTGCACTCCTGATCATCTTTACTGCCTCTGATCTGACAGACTCACTAAACACAAATTATTTGTTTGTAAAATATGTTGGAGTGTTGGAGTGTGCCCCTGGATATCTGTAAATTAATAAAACACGAAAATAGTGCTGTCTGGTTTACTTAATATAAGGAAATTTAAATGATTTATACTTGTACTTCTACAGTTGATACTTAAGTATATTTTACCAATTGCATTTACTTTTGATACTTAAGAATATTTAAAAACAAAAACGAGACTTAGACTTTTACTCAAGTAGTATTTTACTGTTTGACTTTCACTTTTACTTGAGTCATTTTCTATTAAGGTATCTTTACTTTTGAGTATGACAATTGGTTACTCTTTCCACTATGTCACGACTTCTGCCGAAGTAGTTGCCTCTCCTTGTTCGGGCGGTGCTCAGCGTTTGACGTCACCGGTCTTCTAGCCATCATTGATCCATTTTTCATTTTCCATTGATTTTGTCTTGTCTTCCCACACACCTGTTTTCAATCCCATTCATTACCTGTTGTGTATTTAACCCTCTGTTTCCCCTCATGTCTTTGTCAGAGATTGTTTTATTGTATAGGTGCGCGTCGGGTCCTCGTACCCATGTTTGTTTATGTATGTACTTTTTAGTGTTATGGAGCATGTTACGTGGACTTTATTAAAAGACTCCATTTTACACTCCGTTTGACTCTCCTGCGCCTGACTTCCCTGCCACCTATACACCTATGCCTGACACACTACTGTGAGGGAGTGGACACACCTTGCTGTTCTGGAGCACAACAACACTGTGGAACAGAAACCAGCAAGATACTGAAAGGTATAAAATCAAGATTACAACAGTAAAGACACAACCACCTCATTCTTCTCTCTGCAGATTCTCAAAACAATACAAAAACATACCTACAAAATTCCCCTGCAAAGGGCTACTATTGACAATGATCTGTTACTGTTCCCCGGCGACAATGACGTGGATTTCGATTAAGGCAGCCCCACGCACCTCTCTGATTCAGAGGATTGGGTTAAATGCGGAAGACACATTTCAGTTGAATGCATTCAGTTGTACAACTGACTAGGTATCCCCCTTTCCATTTCCCTTTAAGTCAATGTAGGGGGAGGTATACCGATAGCACTTTCAGATGAGGAAGGGGGTTTTGGTTGTGCCGGGTTCTGCTTAGGCAGTAAATGTATTATTGTGTATGAGAGTTTTGGTGCCATTTCTCCTCAATCTCCCATACACAATTCATACTGTGTAATAACCGCCTTCCTAAGACTTTCACACCTTCATTAGCCCCCGGCCCATTCACTTTGACAAAGGCATGTTGCCCTAAGTCCCTTCCACAAAAAGTGCTAACACCACAACCATGTCTTTCCAGGAGACGTGCAGCACCAGCAAATCTTCTGCAAGAGGACCAAACAATTAGTGGTTAAGAATCTCTAGACCACTTTCGGCAGAGTCTTATGCAGCTGGTCGTTCACCGCAGACAGGACAAACCCATCTCCAAAAGCACAAAGAGTCTCATTTTCCCCAGCCCACCATGCTTAAAAAACTATTACCAGTGTACCGAAGCCGGATAAAAGACTATGGCTGCGTTTACACAGGCAGCCCAATTAAGATTCTTTCTCACTAATTGGTCTTTTGGCCAATCAAATCAGTTCTGAAACAGATCTGATGTGATTAAGACCAATTAGTGGGAGAAAAAAAAAATCAGAATTGTGATGTCTGTGTAAACGCAGCCAGAGTGGCTCAGCATAAGACCATGTAGAACAGGGGTCTCTAACCATGTTCCTGGAGAGCTATCCTCCTGTAGGTTTTTGCTCCAACCCCAGTTGTGACTAATCTGGTTCAGTTTATCAACCAGCTAATTATTAGAATCAGATGTGCTAGATTGGGGTTGGAGTGAAAACCTGCAGGATGCTAGTGCTCCAGGAACAGGGTTGGAGAGCCCTGATGTAGAACCACCATAAAATAAATGTGGATATTTTCCATCAATCTTTGACATTTGTCTGCCCTTATAGATTCCCAGAATATATTTACATAAGCTGTACAGGGCTCTGTAGCATCAAATAGATGCTATACATTCAGATATCCAAAGAATGTTTATTCGTCAAATTCTAAAGTGCAAGTGAGTGTACACTATTTAATGCTAACTCAAGCAAGCTGGGTATTCAATGTTACAGTATATGGTTTCAATCCCCATCTGTGTCACAAACGGCTGTGACAAGGAGTCCCATAGGGCGGCGCACAATTGGCCCAGCTTTGTCTGGGTTAGGGGAGGGTTTGGCCAGGGGTGCTTTACTTGGGTTATCGCGCTCGTGGTTGGCTGGGCGCCGGCAGGCTTACTTCAGTCGTCAGTTGAACAGTGTTTCCTCTGACACATTGGCGTGGCTAGGTTAAGCGGGCAGGTGTTAAGGAGCGTGTCTTGGCGGGTCATGTTTCGGAGGATGCAACGCTGAGACAAGATTGTAATTGGGGAGAAAAAAATTACAAAACAAAAAATTAACATACAAAAATAAGTATGAACAGTGTCGTACAATTCAGTGTGTCTCAGGTTTAGAGACACGTGCAGAGAACTGTAGATAAAGATTGTTACACCAGATAATGTGATTTACCCAAAGATTTTTGCAGACATCTTGTCTATTTCAAGTCCTCTCATTGATTGAGACAGGTGGGTGGCCACCCCAAAGTGCTGCATGTCATGATGACAGTGACCTGTCTCGGTCAATGAGTAAGAAGACTTGAAATAAACACGATGGTGGCGCACATATTGTTGGATTACTTTATGGAGCAAAAAATAAACAGAGCATTTTGTAAATTCTAACTGACCCCTGCATCTGGACACATTTTATGAGACTGTTTCCCCGAATCGAGGATGAGACGGCATCGCTAAGGTTGGTTGAAAATTCTTTGTGCTACAGCAAACAGTACCTATTATATAACTCCCAGTAATGGATTCCAAAAATCTTTGGTTAAATCATATTATCTGGTGTAACAATCTGTAACTAAGAGAACTGGTGATCAACAGATGGGAGAAGTGGTCAAGAAGAAATTGTCATTCAAAGGAAACATACAGAAGTTCAGGGAAAACTTCAAAAGCTGTGGGAGGAGTGTTGTCATGATCAAACTGCCATTCAGCTCCTCATGAGTCATCTGCTTGAAATCCATCATAATGTCTAATCCCTCAAGAGGGATACAGTTCTGTAACAATAACACACGCAGGCAAAGGAATTATGTTTCTGTATCTAGAATCCACTACAGGAAGTAGCCCAGGCACCACATAATATTGTCTGTAAGACAAAATACAGATAAAGATATACTCTATTGTACAGCTTGAACAGTTCAACCGTGTCAGCATAATATCCACATTAGGGTAGACCAGTTAATCATCCATACAGTACATATGCACAGGCAAGGAGATTACATTTACAACAATATCTAGCCTAATAGAAAGAAATATGGCATAACCTTTGCACAGTGATCAGACCGTACAAATGAGCCTAGGTAGGTAGGCAAACAATATATATCTACAGCGATGTCTATCAGTTATGCTGAGGTAAAACAAATTGTTGTAAAACCAGCTTCGGTTTCAGAGATTAACAGTATATTGTTGTATTATTTGTTTAATCCTCACTGTTTGCTAGTAAATGTAGCTAGCTTGCTGAAAATGCAATACTTGTTATTTACATCTGTTTGGAATTCTATCTAGGGTCATGCCTATAATTTTGTGAGATTGAAATTCCTCCACAGTCAATCATAACCAATGTCAAAACTTGTCAATTATGTTACATATCTTGCTTGTAAAATTATTTACAGTTGCTGATGTCACACATTTGCTAAAAAGTTACAAATGTGAGATGTGATGCATTACAAGTTAGCAGGTGCCAGGCTAACTAGCTAGCCAACTCAAGTCATGTGCTAACATTGGTTGGTAAACCTAGCTTTAGGTGGCTGGTTGTAACGTTGTAGCTTGCTGCTTAGTAGTTAGCCATATTGTTACGAATCCCTTTTGGCCCGACAGTCTAGGGGGGGATGGTAATGAGACCCGTAACATAACTCATGCAAATTATAATTGTGACAAAGTAAAAGTGGGAACGAAATAACCAGGACTACTGAAATCTACCGTCAAACTCAAGGTTTATTTGAAAACACACGGTAATGGGGGGAGCAGGAAAAGGGGCTGAGCTGGCCCCAAGGAAAGAAACAATAAGTATTAAAAAACCTAAGCTAGACTAGCCTACTTTAACAACAGCTAACTAACCAACCAAATATACAGTGGGTGGTCCGCCCAGTTCTAACTAGTGTATTTAACAAAGTTTACCTACGGGTAGCGTATGCCCATGGGCGACTTGTCTTGGTTTCCCCTTTTGCCACCAGCAATCAAACACAAACACCATAACCAAAACAATACTCACAGGTGATGAAAGTGCTATGGAGGTGCTCAAACAAAAGAGAGAGGTTAATACACAACAAGAGAGTGAACCACAGAGCCCTACAGACATGGCATTTACAGAGAGAGATTGAGCTCTAGAGCAAACAACTGACAGGGTTTTTAAACCAAGGGAAAGGAACTGTGATAGGGTAGGAAAACAGGAGGAGGTGTGTCTTCTGATTGATGATTGATTGGTGACTGATTGGGGAGTGATGATTTTCACCTGTGAGGGGAGAAGGAGAGAAAAGAACACAGGATACACACACACCCAGGATACTGGTATCCATAACACATATCTATGACTAAAAATAGAAGAGGTTTTACAATCGAGATACCAAAGCTCTCAGATTGTAAAACCACTTCTATTTTTAGTCATAGATATGGCTGTGTTACACTGGGGGGAATCAAGTCATTTTAGGTAGGTAGCTAGCTAACTAAGTTAGCTAGCTAAAGAACTACCAGTAGCCTTATCTATGATTAAAAATAGAAGAGGTTTTACAATCGAGATACCAAAGCTCAGATTGTAAAACCTCTTCTATTTTTAGTCTTTAGTCATAGAAATGGCTGCCGGTAGTTCTTTAGCTAGCTAACTTAGTTAGCTAACTTAGTTAGCTAGTTACTGACCTAAAATTACTTGATTTCCCACAGTGTAACACAGTAGTATGTTAGCCAGCAATGCACAATATGGGTTTCAGTAGATAAACTAAAGTTAGCTAGGTGGCTAGTAGGAAAAATGACTTACTTCACTAGTCTCCATATTTGTCATCTGCCCTCTTGGTGCTGGCATCGTCTTTAGCTGAGCTTCTAATGTTAGCTAAATTCAACTCGCTATACTCCTGATCACCGACGATCAACGATGAGACAGCCTGGTGCCAGGACAACAACCTCTCTCTTAATGTGAGCAAGACAAATGAGCTGATCGTGGGCAATAAGGAAAGCAGGGCAGAACAGTCCCCTGTTAACATCAACAGGACTAAATTATTATAATCAGGCATCTGACCAGAAGGCGCTACAGAGGGTAGTGCATACGGCCTAGTACATCACTGGGGCCAAGCTTCCTGACATCTAGGACCTATATACTAGGCGATGTCAGAGGAAGGCCCAAAACCTGTGTCAAAGTATCCAGTCACTCAAGTCATAGACTGTTGAAAGCGGTACCGGAGCGCCATGTCTAGGACCAAAAGGCTCCTTAACAGCTTCTACCCCCAAGCCATAAGACTGCTGAACAACTAAACTAGATGGCCACCCGGACTATTTACATTGACCCCCTCCCCCCTTTGTTTTTACACTGCTGCTGCTCTCTGTTTATTATCTCGGCATTGTTGCCTTACACATTTCCACAATGTACATTTCCTGTGCTACTTTTTGATTGATTATATATATTTTTTTACTTTAGTTTATTTAGTCAATATTTTATTACCTCTATTTAGTGACCTGCATTGTTGGTTAAGGGCTTGTAAGTAAGCATTTCACGGTAAGGTCTACACCTGTTCTATTTGGCGCATGTGACAAATCAAATTTGATTTGATTATAACATAGCACCTTATAGTGCGATCAGTATAACATAGAGTCTTATAGTGTGATCAGTATAACATAGAGTCTTATAGTTTGATCAGTATAACATAGAGTCTTATAGTGCGATCAGTATAACATAGAGTCTTATAGTGTGATCAGTATAACATAGAGTCTTATAGTGTGATCAGTATAACATAGAGTCTTATAGTTTGATCAGTATAACATAGAGTCTTATAGTTTGATCAGTATAACATAGAGTCTTATAGTTTGATCAGTATAACATAGAGTCTTATAGTGCGATCAGTATAACATAGAGTGTTATAGTGTGATCAGTATAACATAGAGTCTTATAGTGCGATCAGTATAACATAGAGTCTTATAGTGCGATCAGTATAACATAGAGCCTTATAGTGTGATCAGTATAACATAGAGTCTTATAGTGTGATCAGTATAACATAGAGCCTTATAGTGTGATCAGTATAACATAGAGTCTTATAGTGTGATCAGTATAATATAGAGCCTTATAGTGTGACCAGTATAACATAGAGCCTTATAGTGTGATCAGTATAACATAGAGTCTTATAATGTGACCAGGATAACATAAAATCAAATCAAATCAAATCGAATTTTATTTGTCACATACACATGGTTAGCAGATATTAATGCGAGTGTAGTGACATTCTTGTGCTTCTAGTTCCGACAATGCAGTAATAACCAACAAGTAATCTAACTAACAATTCCAAAACTACTGTCTTATACACACAAGTGTAGGGGGATAAAGAATATGTACATAAAGATACATGAATGAGTGATGGTACAGAGCGGCATAGGCAAGATACAGTAGATGGTATCGAGTACAGTATATACATATGAGATGAGTATGTAAAAAAACTACCCTCTCCACTACTGTTCCATCGATGTGGATCGGGGGGTGTTCAATCTGCTGCTTCCTGAGTCCACAATCATCTCCTTAGTTTGTTGACGTTGAGTGTGAGGTTATTTTCCTGACATCACTCTCCGAGGGCCCTCACCTCCTCCCTGTAGGCCGTCTCGTCGTTGTTGGTAATCAAGCCTACCACTGTTGTGTCGTCCGCAAACTGGATGATTGAGTTGGAGGCGTGCGTGGCCACGCAGTCGTGGGTGAACAGGGAGTACAGGAGAGGGCTCAGAACGCACCCTAGTGGGGCCCCAGTGTTGAGGATCAGCAGGGTGGAGATGTTGTTGCCTACCCTCACCACCTGGGGGCGGCCCGTCAGGAAGTCCAGTACACAGTTGCACAGGGCGGTTGTCGAGACCCAGGGTCTCGAGCTTGATGACGAGCTTGGAGGGTACTATGGTGTTAAATGCCGAGCTGTAGTCGATGAACAGCATTCTCACGTAGGTATTCCTCTTGTCCAGATGGGTTAGGGCAGTGTGCAGTGTGGTTGAGATTGCATCATCTGTGGACCTATTTGGGCGGTAAGCAAATTGGAGTGGGTCTAGGGTGTCAGGTAGGGTGGAGGTGATATGGTCCTTGACTAGTCTCTCAAAGCACTTCATGATGACGGAAGTGAGTGCTACGGGACGGTAGTCGTTTAGCTCAGTTACCTTAGCTTTCTTGGGAACAGGAACAATGTTGGCACTCTTGAAGCATGTGGGAACAGCAGACTGGGATAGGGATTGATTGAATATGTCCGTAAACACACCAGCCAGCTGGTCTGCGCATGCTCTGAGGGCGTGGCTGGGGATGCCGTCTGGGCCTGCAGCCTTGCGAGGGTTGACACGTTTAAATGTTTTACTCACCTCGACTGCAGTGAAGGAGAGGCCGCATGTTTTGGTTGCAGGCCGTGTCAGTGGCACTGCATTGTCCTCAAAGCGGGCAAAAAGTTATTTAGTCTGCCTGGGAGCAAGACATCCTGGTCCGTGACGGGGCTGGTTTTGTTTTTGTAATCCGTGATTGACTGTAGACCCTGCCACATACCTCTTGTGTCTGAGCCGTTGAATTGAGATTCTACTTTGTCTCTATACTGACGCTTAGCTTGTTTGATTGCCTTGCGGAGGGAATAGCTACACTGTTTGTATTCGGTCATGTTTCCGGTCACCTTGCCCTGATTAAAAGCAGTGGTTCGCGCTTTCAGTTTCACGCGAATGCTGCCATCAATCCACGGTTTCTGGTTTGGGAATGTTTTAATCGTTGCTATGGGAACGACATCTTCAACGCACGTTCTAATGAACTCGCACACCGAATCAGCGTATTCGTCAATGTTGTTGTCTGACGCAATACGAAACATATCCCAGTCCACATGATGGAAGCAGTCTTGGAGTGTGGAATCAGATTGGTCGGACCAGCGTTGGACAGACCTCAGCGTGGGGGCTTCTTGTTTTAGTTTCTGTCTGTAGGCAGGGATCAACAAAATGGAGTCGTGGTCAGCTTTTCCGAAAGGAGGGCGGGGCAGGGCCTTATATGCGTCGCGGAAGTTAGAATAGCAATGATCCAAGGTTTTGCCAGCCCTGGTTGCGCAATCGATATGCTGATACAATTTAGGGAGTCTTGTTTTCAGATTAGCCTTGTTAAAATCCCCAGCTACAATGAATGCAGCCTCAGGATGTATGGATTCCAGTTTGCAAAGAGTCAAGTAAAGTTCATTCAGAGCCATCGATGTGTCTGCTTGGGGGTGATTATATACGGCTGTGATTATAATCGAAGAGAATTCCCTTGGTAGATAATGCGGTCGACATAGACATAGAGCCTTATAGTGTGACCAGTTTAACATAGAGCCTTATAGTGTGACCAGTATAACATAGAGCCTTATAGTGTGACCAGTATAACATAGAGACTTATAGTGTGACCAGTTTAACATAGAGCCTTATAGTGTGATCAGTATAACATAGAGTCTTATAGTGTGACCAGTATAACATAGAGCCTTATAGTGTGACCAGTTTAACATAGAGCCTTATAGTGTGACCAGTATAACATAGAGCCTTATAGTGTGACCAGTATAACATAGAGCCTTTGCAAAATGCCACAAAGCAGGACAACCCCCCCCCCCTCCCAATACACCAGAAGCCGTCATAGGGTGTGGTGTATCATTCAGTGCGCGAAGCCCTGACCTGCCTTCCTCCAGGGCAATTATGTGTGAAACACATCTCACTGTCCTCAGACATAATGAAAACAAGCCCAGATTCCCCCAGGTTGAAAATCCCCTTTAAAGCCATAACATGGGACATTTCCCACCGTAAAAACAAATACAGTGTGTGAATAACTACTAAATGTGCCCAATCAGATCATACTAATGTATTTGAGTTAAATAGTAAATTTTCTGTACCATACAGTCTGACTCTTGTCATTCCAATCAAATGCTCTTCAATTAAAGAATATGAAAACAATTCTATTACAGAAATTTAGGGAAGCAATAAACCACTACTGTAGTACCACTGCACGTTTTGGGGGTTGTTTCTTGTTTGATTGGTCTCAAAAACATCCAAAACAATACATTAGTTGTGTTTTGGTCCATAGTCCTGGCATTAGTGTGGGAATTGTTTTGGGCCAGAGTATGGTCGTTATGAAGCTGGACTGTGGGAAATGAGTCTAAAGGCTTAGCTGGAAAATCATTCTGTCCATACAGGCCAACATCTTCTGCTGTGGCCCTGTCAAAGAGCAGACAGCTGTGGACTTTCCAGTTCGATTAGCCCTTCCTGTGTGGGACAGGAAGCAGACTCTCCCACTGGCTCGAGAGCCTCTCTCCCAAATAGCACCCTATTCCCTATATAGTGCACTACTTTTGAGTTTCTGGCACTATAAGGAATAGGGTGCTATTTGGGAAGCAACCGAGCTCTGGCTCTGGCCCGTTTCTTTGTCATGACACCCTGCCGAGCAGAGTTCACCCCCACATCTACACACTCACGTCCATATCCCCCACATCTACACCCACACATCCACATCCCCCACATCTACACCCACACATCCATATCCCCCACATCTACACCCACACATCCATATCCCCCACATCTACACCCACACATCTACACCATCACGTCCACATCCCCCACATCTACACACACACATCCACATCCCCCACATCTACACCCTCACATCTACACCCTCACATCTACACCCACACATCTACACCCTCACCCCCACACCTACACACTCACGTCTACATCCCCCACATATACACCCACACCCCACCCCCACATCTACACCCTCATGTCTACACCCCCCACATCTACACCCTCAAGTCCACATCCCCACATCTACACCCTCGGGTCCACATCCCCCACATCTACACCCACACATCCACATCCCCCACATCTACACCCTCACATCTACACCCTCACATCTACACACACACATCTACACCCTCACCCCCACACCTACACCCTCACGTCTACATTCTCCACATCTACACCCTCACATCCACATCCACACACCCCACATCTACAACCTCACCCCCACATCTACACTCTCACGTCTACATCCCCCACATCCACATCCTCACCCCCCCCCCACATCCACATCCACACACCCCAATCCACACCCACACCCCCACAACTACACCCTCATGTCTACATCCACACACCCCAACATTCAGATCCACACACCCCCACATCCACACACCCCACATCTTAACCCACACCCCCACATCTACACCCTCACATCCACATCCACACCCCCCACATCTAAACCCACATGTCCACACCCCCCACATCTACACCCACACATCTACACCCCCAGATCAACCCCCACATGCACCCCCACATCAACACCAAAACCCCCCACATCAACACCCACATATCCACACACACACATCTACATCTACACCCACACCCCCACATCCACAATCCCACCCACACATCTAAACCCCCACATCTACAGCCCCATGTCAACACCCCCATCTCCACACCCCCACATCTACATCCACACCCCCAGATCAACCCCCACATGCACCCCCACATCAACACCAAAACCCCCCACATCAACACCCACACCCACATATCCACACACACACATCCACATCTACAACCACACCCCCACATCCACAATCGCACCCACACACCTAAACCCCCAAATCTACACCCCCACGTCAACACCCCCATCTCCACACCCCCACATCTACATCCACAGCCCACATCTACATCTATGCCCACACTCTTCCTCTCCTCAACATAGTGCCATCTATTGTGAGTCCACTGTCGTCCTGTTGCCCTCCTGAGAAGAGCCATTCAGACAGATCGGACCCAAATGCAGTAGAGAATCATGTTTAGAAATCCATTGACTTTGCCTCAACCTGAAATTCATTAGAGCTCTACTTTAACTCTCAAGAGAAAAATGAGGGCCTGTTGTTTGTTAGAAATCTCTGAGAGTAAAGCCTCTGTTTGCCTGTGGCTCCTGCCTGTTGGATGTGTTGGAGCATGGAGGACAAGACGTCATGGAGTGGTGTGGAAGTCATTTCAGGCTTTGAGGAGTGTCAAGCTAACCCCAGCAGGAGGCCCGCTGCTCATCTGAAAGGCTCTAATCGCCTCTCATCGTCCCTTCACCTCCACCGGGCGCCTGCCATCTGTTCCACCCAGTCAAGATGGCCACCACACGAGCCCTGGAGATGACAGAGTCACAGTCCCATGCAATGACAGTATCACACAGACCAGCTAACAAAGGGAGTTCATCTATATGGCACTGCAATTCTTCAGCTCTCTTTTTCTTGAGAGAGTGAGAAATGCAATGGAGCATTTATCACTTTAATAATGTTTAGATACTGCTTTCCTCATTTCAAGAATGTCAGTTCTGTGTTCTAGTCTACTGTGTTTTAGTAAATACCACTCCGACATTGCTCGTCCTAATATGAATATATTTTTTAATTCCATTATTTTACGTTTAGATTTGTGTGTTGTTGTGAATTGTTAGATACTACTGCACTGTTGCTAGGAACCCAAGCATTTTGCTACACCCGCAATAACATCTGCTAAATATGTGTATGTGAGCAATAACATTTGATTTCATTTGATTTTCAGAGAGAGGGAGACTGAGAAATGCCCTTGATTGATGTGAATAGGAAATTAACTCATAGGGGGAAATAGACTGTTTTGTTTCTAGTAACATAATTCTGGTAAACAGGTTGTTGTCATTTATCATTCATTATTCTGGTAAACAGGTTGTTGTCATTTATCATTCATTATTCTAGTAAACAGGTTGTTGTCATTTATCATTCATTATTCTAGTAAACAGGTTGTTGTCATTTATCATTCATTATTCTGGTAAACAGGTTGTTGTCATTTATCATTCATTATTCTGGTAAACAGGTTGTTGTCATTTATCATTCATTATTCTAGTAAACAGGTTGTTGTCATTTATCATTCATTATTCTGGTAAACAGGTTGTTGTCATTTATCATTCATTATTCTGGTAAACAGGTTGTTGTCATTTATCATTCATTATTCTGGTAAACAGGTTGTTGTCATTTATCATTCATTATTCTGGTAAACAGGTTGTTGTCATTTATCATTCATTATTCTAGTAAACAGGTTGTTGTCATTTATCATTCATTATTCTGGTATACAGGTTATTGTCATTTATCATTCATTATTCTGGTAAACGGGTTGTTGTCATTTATCATTCATTATTCTGGTAAACAGGTTGTTGTAATTTATCATTCATTATTCTGGTAAACAGGTTGTTGTCATTTATCATTCATTATTCTGGTAAACAGGTTGTTGCCATTCATCATTTTGGTAAACAGGTTGTTGTCGTTTATCATTCATTATTCTGGTAAACAGTTTGTTGTCATTTATCATTCTGGTAAACAGTTTGTTGTCATTTACCATTCATTATTCTGGTAAACAGGTTGTTGTCATTTATCATTCATTATTCTGGTAAACAGGTTGTTGTCGTTTATCATTCATTATTCTGGTAAACAGTTTGTTGTCATTTATCATTCTGGTAAACAGGTTGCTGTCATTTATCATTCATCATTCTCGTAAACAGGTTGTTGTCATTTATCATTCATTATTCTGGTGAACAGGTTGTTGTCATTTATCATTCATTATTCTGGTAAACAGGTTGTTGTCATTTACCATTCATTATTCTGGTAAACAGGTTGTTGTAATTTATCATTCATTATTCTGGTAAACAGGTTGTTGTCATTTATTTCATTATTCTGGTAAACAGGTTGTTGTCATTTATCATTCATTATTCTGGTAAACAGGTTGTTGTCATTTATCATTCATTATTCTGGTATTATTTATCATTCATTATTTTACAGGTTGTTGTCAATTATCATTCATTATTCTGGTAAACAGGTTGTTGTCATTTATCATTCATTATTCTGGTAAACAGGTTGTTGTCATTTATCATTATTCTGGTAAACAGGTTGTTGTCATTTCATTCAGGTAAACAGGTTGTTGTCATTTATCATTCATTATTCATTCATTATTCTGGTAAACAGGTTGTTGTCATTTATCATTCATTATTCTGGTAAACAGGTTGTTGTCATTTATCATTCATTATTCATTATTCTAGTAAACAGGTTGTTGTCATTTATCATTCATTATTTTCATTAAACAGGTTGTTGTCATTTATCATTCATTATTCTGGTAAACAGGTTGTTGTCATTTTATTCTGGTAAACAGGTTGTTGTCATTATCATTAATTATTCTGGTGATTCATTATTTTATTATTCTGTAAACAGGTTGTTGTCATTTATCATTCATTATTCTGGTAAACAGGTTGTTGTCATTTATCATTCATTATTTTAGTAAACAGGTTGTTGTCAATTATCATTCATTATTCTGGTAAACAGGTTGTTGTCATTTATCATTCATTATTCTGGTAAACAGGTTGTTGTCATTTATCATTCATTATTTTAGTAAACAGGTTGTTGTCAATTATCATTCATTATTCTGGTAAACAGGTTGTTGTCATTTATCATTCATTATTTTAGTAAACAGGTTGTTGTCAATTATCATTCATTATTCTGGTAAACAGGTTGTTGTCATTCATCATTCAGGTAAACAGGTTGGTGTCATTTATCATTCATTATTCCAGTAAACAAGTTGTTGTCATTTATCATTCTGGTAAACAGGTTGTTGTCATGTATCATTCATTATTCTGGTAAACAGGTTGTTGTCATTTATCATTCTGGTAAACAGGTTGCTGTCATTTATCATTCATTATTCTAGGAAAACTGGCTGTTGTCATTTATCATTCTGGTAAACAGGTTGTTGTAATTTATCATTAATTATTCTGGTAAACAGGTTGTTGTCATTTGTCATTCATTATTCTGGGAAACAGGTTGTTGTCATTTATCATTCATTATTCTGGTAAGCAGGTTATTGTCATTTATCATTCATTATTCTGGTAAACAGTTTGTTGTCATTTATCATTCTGGTAAACAGGTTCATTATTTATCTGGTAAACAGGTTGTTGTCATTTATCATTCATTATTCTGGTAAACAGGTTGTTGTCATTTATCATTCAGGTTGTTGTCATTTATCATTCATTATTCTGGTAAACAGGTTGTTGTCATTTATCATTCATTATTCTGGTAAACAGGTTGTTGTCATTTATCATTCATTATTCTGGTAAACAGGTTGTTGTCATTTATCATTCATTATTCTGGTAAACAGGTTGTTGTCATTTATCATTCATTATTCTGGTAAACAGGTTGTTGTCATTTATCATTCATTATTCTGGTAAACAGGTTGTTGTCATTTATCATTCATTATTTTAGTAAACAGGTTGTTGTCAATTATCATTCATTATTCTGGTAAACAGATTGTTGTCATTCATCATTCAGGTAAACAGGTTGGTGTCATTTATCATTCATTATTCTGGTGAACAGGTTGTTGTCATTTATCATTCATTATTCTGGTTGAACAGGTTGTTGTCATTTATCATTCATTATTCTGGTAAACAGGTTGTTGTAATTTATCATTCATTATTCTGGTAAACAGGTTGTTGTCATTCATCATTCAGGTAAACAGGTTGGTGTCCTTTATCATTCATTATTCTGGTGAACAGGTTGTTGTCATTTATCATTCATTATTCTGGTAAACAGGTTGTTGTAATTTATCATTCATTATTCTGGTAAACAGGTTGTTGTCATTTATCATTCTGGTAAACAGGTTGCTGTCATTTATCATTAATTATTCTAGGAAAACTGGCTGTCGTCATTTATCATTCTGGTAAACAGGTTGTTGTAATTTATCATTAATTATTCTGGTAAACAGGTTGTTGTCATTTATCATTCATTATTCTGGTAAACAGGTTGTTGTCATTTATCATTCATTATTCTGGTAAGCAGGTTATTGTCATTTATCATTCATTATTCTGGTAAACAGGTTGTTGTCATTTATCATTCATTATTCTGGTAAACAGGTTGTTGCCATTCATCATTTTGGTAAACAGGTTGTTGTCGTTTATCATTCATTATTCTGGTAAACAGTTTGTTGTCATTTATCATTCTGGTAAACAGTTTGTTGTCATTTACCATTCATTATTCTGGTAAACAGGTTGTTGTCATTTATCATTCATTATTCTGGTAAACAGGTTGTTGTCGTTTATCATTCATTATTCTGGTAAACAGTTTGTTGTCATTTATCATTCTGGTAAACAGTTTGTTGTCATTTATCATTCATCATTCTAGTAAACAGGTTTTGTTGTCATTGTATACATTCATTATTCTGGTAAACAGGTTGTTGTCATTGATCATTCTGGTAAACAGGTTGTTGTCATTTATTCTGGTAAACAGGTTGTTGTCATTTATCATTCATTATTCTGGTGAACAGGTTGTTGTCATTTATCATTCATTATTCTGGTAAACAGGTTGTTGTCATTTACCATTCATTATTCTGGTAAACAGGTTGTTGTAATTTATCATTCATTATTCTGGTAAACAGGTTGTTGTCATTTATCATTCATTATTCTGGTAAACAGGTTGTTGTCATTTATCATTCATTATTCTGGTAAACAGGTTGTTGTCATTTATCATTCATTATTTTAGTAAACAGGTTGTTGTCAATTATCATTCATTATTCTGGTAAACAGGTTGTTGTCATTTATCATTCATTATTTTAGTAAACAGGTTGTTGTCAATTATCATTCATTATTCTGGTAAACAGGTTGTTGTCATTCATCATTCAGGTAAACAGGTTGGTGTCATTTATCATTCATTATTCAAGTAAACATCATTAATTATTCTAGTTGTTGTCATTCATCATTCAGGTAAACAGGTTTTGTCATTTATCATTCATTATTCTGGTAAACAGGTTGTTGTCATTTATCATTCTTATTCTGGTAAACAGGTTGTTGTCATTTATCATTCATTATTCTGGTAAACAGGTTGTTGTCATTTATCATTCATTATTCTGGTAAACAGGTTGTTGTCATTTATCATTCATTATTCTGGTAAACAGGTTGTTGTCATTTATCATTCATTAAACAGGTTGTTGTCATTTATCATTCTGGTAAACAGGTTATTTATCATTCATTATTCTGGTAAACAGGTTGTTGTCATTTATCATTCATTATTCTGGTAAACAGTTGTTGTCATTTATCATTCTGGTAAACAGGTTGTTGTCATTTATCATTCATTATTCTGGTAAACAGGTTGTTGTCATTTATCATTATTCTGGTAAACAGGTTGTTGTCATTTATCATTCATTATTCTGGTAAACAGGTTGTTGTCATTTATCATTCATTATTCTGGTAAACAGGTTGTTGTCATTTATCATTCATTATTCTTATTCTGGAAACAGGTTGTTGTCATTTATCATTCATTATTCTGGTAAACAGGTTGTTGTCATTTATCATTCATTATTCTGGTAAACAGGTTGTTGTCATTTATCATTCATTATTTTAGTAAACAGGTTGTTGTCAATTATCATTCATTATTCTGGTAAACAGGTTGTTGTCATTCATCATTCAGGTAAACAGGTTGGTGTCATTTATCATTCATTATTCTGGTAAACAGGTTGTTGTCATTTATCATTCATTATTCTGGTAAACAGGTTGTTGTCATTTATCATTCATTATTCTGGTAAACAGGTTGTTGTCATTTATCATTCATTATTCTGGTAAACAGGTTGTTGTCATTCATCATTTATCATTCATTATTCTGGTAAACAGGTTGTTGTCATTTATCATTCATTATTCTGGTAAACAGGTTGTTGTCATTTATCATTCATTATTCTGGTAAACAGGTTGTTGTCATTTATCATTCATTATTCTGGTAAACAGGTTGTTGTCATTTATCATCATTTATCATTCATTATTCTGGTAAACAGGTTGTTGTCATTTATCATTCATTATTCTGGTAAACAGGTTGTTGTCATTTATCATTCATTATTCTGGTAAACAGGTTGTTGTCATTTATCATTCATTATTCTGGTAAACAGGTTGTTGTCATTTATCATTCATTATTCTGGTAAACAGGTTGTTGTCATTTATCATTCATTATTCTGGTAAACAGGTTGTTGTCATTTATCATTCATTATTCTGGTAAACAGGTTGTTGTAATTTATCATTCATCATTCTGGTAAACAGGTTGTTGTCATTTATCATTCTGGTAAACAGGTTGCTGTCATTTATCATTAATTGTTGTCATTTATCATTCATTATTCTGGAAAACTGGCTTGTTGTCATTTATCATTCTGGTAAACAGGTTGTTGTAATTTATCATTCATTATTCTGGTAAACAGGTTGTTGTCATTTATCATTCATTATTCTGGTGAACAGGTTGTTGTCATTTATCATTCATTATTCTGGTAAACAGGTTGTTGTCATTTATCATTCATTATTCTGGTAAACAGGTTGTTGTCATTTATCATTCATTATTCTCGTTTATCATTCATTATTCTGGTAAACAGTTTGTTGTCATTTATCATTCTGGTAAACAGTTTGTTGTCATTTACCATTCATTATTCTGGTAAACAGGTTGTTGTCATTTATCATTCATTATTCTGGTAAACAGGTTGTTGTCATTTATCATTCATTATTCTGGTAAACAGTTTGTTGTCATTTATCATTCAAACAGGTTGCTGTCATTTATCATTCATCATTCTGATAAACAGGTTGTTGTCATTTATTATTCATTATTCTGGTAAACAGGTTGTTGTCATTTATCATTCATTATTCTGGTAAACAGGTTGTTGTCATTTATCATTCATTATTCTGGTAAACAGGTTATTGTCATTTATCATTCATTATTCTGGTAAACAGGTTGTTGTCATTTATCATTCATTATTCTGGTAAACAGGTTGTTGTCATTTATCATTCATTATTCTGGTAAACAGGTTGTTGTCATTTATCATTCATTATTCTGGTAAACAGGTTGTTGTCATTTATCATTCTGGTAAACAGGTTGTTGTCATTTATCATTCATTATTCTGGTAAACAGGTTGTTGTCATTTATCATTCTGGTAAACAGGTTGCTGTCATTTATCATTAATTATTCTGGTAAACAGGTTGTTGTCATTTATCATTCATTATTCTGGTTGTTGTCAAACAAACAGGTTGTTGTCATTTATCATTCATTATTCTGGTAAACAGGTTGTTGTCATTTATCATTCATTATTCTGGTAAACAGGTTGTTGTCATTTATCATTCATTATTTTTCTGGTAGTAAACAGGTTGTTGTCATTTATCATTCATTATTCTGGTAAACAGGTTGTTGTCATTTATCATTCATTCAGGTAAACAGGTTGGTGTCATTTATCATTCATTATTCTGGTAAACAGGTTGTTGTCATTTATCATTCATTATTCTGGTAAACAGGTTGTTGTCATTTATCATTCATTATTCTGGTAAACAGGTTGTTGTCATTTATCATTCATTATTCTGGTAAACAGGTTGCTGTCATTTATCATTAATTATTATTCTGGTGAACAGGAAATTCATTATTCTGGTAAACTGTTGTCATTTATCATTTTCATTCTGGTAAACAGGTTGTTGTAATTTATCATTCATTATTCTGGTGAACAGGTTGTTGTCATTTATCATTCATTATTCTGGTAAACAGGTTGTTGTCATTTATCATTCATTATTCTGGTAAACAGGTTGTTGTAATTTATCATTCATTATTCTGGTAAACAGGTTGTTGTCATTTATCATTCATTTTCTGGTAAACAGGTTGTTGTCAAACAGGTTTATCATTCATTATTCTGGTAAACAGGTTGTTGTCATTTATCATTCATTATTCTGTAAACAGGTTGTTGTCATTTATCATTCATTATTCTGGTAAACAGGTTGTTGTCATTTATCATTCATTATTCTGGTAAACAGGTTGTTGTCAGTTTATCATTCATTATTCTGGTAAACAGGTTGTTGTCATTTATCATTCTGGTAAACAGGTTGCTGTCATTTATCATTCATCATTCATTTATCATTCTGGTAAACAGGTTGTTGTCATTTATCATTCATTATTCTGGTAAACAGGTTGTTGTCATTTGTCATTCATTATTCTGGGAAACAGGTTGTTGTCATTTATCATTCATTATTCTGGTAAGCAGGTTATTGTCATTTATCATTCATTATTCTGGTAAACAGGTTGTTGTCATTTATCATTCATTATTCTGGTGAACAGGTTGTTGTCATTTATCATTCATTATTCTGGTAAACAGGTTGTTGTCATTTACCATTCATTATTCTGGTAAACAGGTTGTTGTAATTTATCATTCATTATTCTGGTAAACAGGTTGTTGTCATTTATCATTCATTATTCTGGTAAACAGGTTGTTGTCATTTATCATTCATTATTCTGGTAAACAGGTTGTTGTCATTTATCATTCATTATTTTAGTAAACAGGTTGTTGTCAATTATCATTCATTATTCTGGTAAACAGATTGTTGTCATTCATCATTCAGGTAAACAGGTTGGTGTCATTTATCATTCATTATTCTGGTGAACAGGTTGTTGTCATTTATCATTCATTATTCTGGTGAACAGGTTGTTGTCATTTATCATTCATTATTCTGGTAAACAGGTTGTTTTATCATTCATTATTCTGTAATTTATCATTCATTATTCTGGTAAACAGGTTGTTGTCATTCATCATTCAGGTAAACAGGTTGGTGTCCTTTATCATTCATTATTCTGGTGAACAGGTTGTTGTAATTTATCATTCATCATTCTGGTAAACAGGTTGTTGTCATTTATCATTCATTATTCTGGTAAACAGGTTGTTGTCATTTATCATTCATTATTCTGGTAAACAGGTTGCTGTCATTTATCATTCATTATTCTGGTAAACAGGTTGTTGTCATTTATCATTCATTATTCTGGTAAACAGGTTGTTCATTTATCATTCATTATTCTGTTTGTCATTTATCATTCATTATTCTGGTAAACAGGTTGTTGTCATTTATCATTCATTATTCTGGTAAACAGGTTATTGTCATTTATCATTCATTATTCTGGTAAACAGGTTGTTGTCATTTATAATTCATTATTCTGGTAAACAGGTTGTTGTCATTTATCATTCATTATTCTGGTAAACAGGTTGTTGTCATTTATCATTCATTATTCTGGTAAACAGGTTGTTGTCATTTATCATTCATTATTCTGGTAAACAGTTGTTTATCATCATTCAAACAGGTCATTTTTATCATTCATTAAAAACAGGTTGTTGTCATTTATCATTCATTATTCTGGTAAACAGTTTGTTGTCATTTATCATTCTTATTCTGTAAACAGTTTGTTGTCATTTATCATTCATTCATTATTCTGGTAAACAGGTTGTTGTCATTTATCATTCATTATTCTGGTAAACAGGTTGTTGTCATTTATCATTCATTATTCTGGTTTATCATTCATTATTCTGGTAAACAGTTTGTTGTCATTTATCATTCTGGTAAACAGGTTGCTGTCATTTATCATTCATCATTCTTATTCTGGTAAACAGGTTGTTGTCATTTATCATTCATTATTCTGGTGAACAGGTTGTTGTCATTTATCATTCATTATTCTGGTAAACAGGTTGTTGTCATTTATCATTCATTATTCTGGTAAACAGGTTGTTGTCATTTATCATTCATTATTCTGGTAAACAGGTTGTTGTCATTTATCATTCATTATTCTGGTAAACAGGTTGTTGTCATTTATCATTCATTATTCTGGTAAACAGGTTGTTGTCATTTATCATTCATTATTTTGGTAAACAGGTTGTTGTCAATTATCATTCATTATTCTGGTAAACAGGTTGTTGTCATTTATCATTCATTATTTTAGTAAACAGGTTGTTGTCAATTATCATTCATTATTCTGGTAAACAGGTTGTTGTCATTCATCATTCAGGTAAACAGGTTGGTGTCATTTATCATTCATTATTCCAGTAAACAGGTTGTTGTCATTTATCATTTATCATTCTGGTAAACAGGTTGTTTATCATTCATTATTCTGTCATTGTATTGTTGTCATTCATTATTCTGGTAAACAGGTTGTTGTCATTTATCATTCATCATTCTGGTAAACAGGTTGTTGTCATTTATCATTCATTATTCTGGTAAACAGGTTGTTGTCATTTATCATTCATTTATCATTCTGGTAAACAGGTTGTTGTCATTTATCATTCATTATTCTGGTAAACAGGTTGTTGTCATTCATCATTTTGGTAAACAGGTTGTTGTCGTTTATCATTCATTATTCTGGTAAACAGTTTGTTGTCATTTATCATTCTGGTAAACAGGTTGTTGTCATTTACCATTCATTATTCTGGTAAACAGGTTGTTGTAATTTATCATTCATTATTCTGGTAAACAGGTTGTTGTCATTTATCATTCATTCATTTGTTGTCATTATCATTCATTATTCTGGTAAACAGGTTGTTGTCATCATTCATTATTCTGGTAAACAGGTTGTTGTCATTTATCATTCATTATTCTGGTAAACAGGTTGTTGTCATTTATCATTCATTATTCTGGTAAACAGGTTGTTGTCATTTATCATTCATTATTCTGGTAAACAGGTTGTTGTCATTTATCATTCATTATTCTGGTAAACAGGTTGTTGTCATTTATCATTCATTATTCTGGTAAACAGGTTGTTGTCATTTATCATTCATTATTTTAGTAAACAGGTTGTTGTCAATTATCATTCATTATTCTGGTAAACAGGTTGTTGTCATTTATCATTCATTATTTTAGTAAACAGGTTGTTGTCAATTATAATTCATTATTCTGGTAAACAGGTTGTTGTCATTCATCATTCAGGTAAACAGGTTGGTGTCATTTATCATTCATTATTCCAGTAAACAAGTTGTTGTCATTTATCATTCTGGTAAACAGGTTGTTGTCATGTATCATTCATTATTCTGTTAAACAGGTTGTTGTCATTTATCATTCTGGTAAACCGGTTGCTGTCATTTATCATTCATTATTCTAGGAAAAAACTTGGTCTGTTGTCATTTATCATTCTGGTAAACAGGTTGTTGTAATTTATCATTAATTATTCTGGTAAACAGGTTGTTGTCATTTGTCATTCATTATTCTGGTAAACAGGTTGTTGTCATTTATCATTCATTATTCTGGTAAGCAGGTTATTGTCATTTATCATTCATTATTCTGGTGAACAGGTTGTTGTCATTTATCATTCATTATTCTGGTAAACAGGTTGTTGTAATTTATCATTCATTATTCTGGTAAACAGGTTGTTGTCATTTATCATTCATTATTCATTCTGGTAAACAGGTTGTTGTCATTTATCATTCATTATTCTGGTAAACAGGTTGTTGTCATTTATCATTCATTATTTTAGTAAACAGGTTGTTGTCAATTATCATTCATTATTCTGGTAAACAGGTTGTTGTCAATTATCATTCATTATTCTGGTAAACAGGTTGTTGTCATTTATCATTCATTATTCTGGTAAACAGGTTGTTGTCATTCATTTTCTGGTAAACATCATTCATTATTATTCTGGTAAACAGGTTGTTGTCATTTATCATTCATTATTCTGGTAAACAGGTTGTTGTCATTTATCATTCATTATTCTGGTAAACAGGTTGTTGTCAATTTATCATTCATTATTCTGGTAAACAGGTTGTTGTCATTCATCATTCAGGTAAACAGGTTGGTGTCATTTATCATTCATTATTCTGGTGAACAGGTTGTTGTCATTTATCATTCATTATTCTGGTAAACAGGTTGTTGTCATTTATCATTCATTATTCTGGTAAACAGGTTGTTGTCAATTTATCATTCATTATTCTGGTAAACAGGTTGTTGTCATTTATCATTCATTATTCTGGTAAACAGGTTGTTGTCATTTATCATTCATTATTCTGGTAAACAGGTTGTTGTCATTTATCATTCATTATTTTAGTAAACAGGTTGTTGTCAATTATCATTCATTATTCTGGTAAACAGGTTGTTGTCATTCATCATTCAGGTAAACAGGTTGGTGTCATTTATCATTCATTATTCCAGTAAACAAGTTGTTTTCATTTATCATTCTTATTCTGGTAAACAGGTTGTTGTCATGTATCATTCATTATTCTGGTAAACAGGTTGTTGTCATTTATCATTCATTATTCTGGTAAACAGGTTGTTGTCATTCATTATTCATTATTCTGGTAAACAGGTTGTTGTCATTTATCATTCTGGTAAACAGGTTGCTGTCATTTATCATTCATTATTCTAGGAAAACTGGCTGTTGTCATTTATCATTCTGGTAAACAGGTTGTTGTAATTTATCATTAATTATTCTGGTAAACAGGTTGTTGTCATTTGTCATTCATTATTCTGGGAAACAGGTTGTTGTCATTTATCCTTCATTATTCTGGTAAACAGGTTATTGTCATTTATCATTCATTATTCTGGTAAACAGGTTGTTGTCATTTATCATTCATTATTCTGGTAAACAGTTTGTTGTCATTTATCATTCTGGTAAACTGGTTGTTGTCATTTATCATTCACCATTCTGGTAAACAGGTTGTTGTCATTTATCATTCATTATTCTGGTAAACAGGTTGTTGTCATTTCTCATTCATTATTCTGGTAAACAGGTTGTTGTCATTTATCATTGATTATTCTGGTAAACAGGTTGTTGTCATTCATCATTCTGGTAAACAGGTTATTGTCATTTATCATTCTAGTAAAGAGGTTGCTGTCATTTATAATTCATTATTCTGGTAAACAGGTTGTTGTCATTTATCATTCTAGGTAAACAGGTTGTTGTCATTTATCATTCATTATTCTGGTAAACAGGTTGTTGTCATTTATCATTCTGGTAAACAGGTTGTTGTCATTTATCATTCATTATTCTAGGAAAACAGATTGTTGTCATTTATCATTCTGGTAAACAGGTTGTTGTCAATTATCATTATTTATTCTGGTAAACAGGTTGTTGTCATTCATCATTCTGGTAAACAGGTTGTTGTCATTTATCATTCCGGTAAACAGGTTGTTGTCATTTATCATTCATTATTCTAGGAAAACAGATTGTTGTCATTTATCATTCTGGTAAACAGGTTGTTGTCAATTATCATTATTTATTCTGGTAAACAGGTTGTTGTCATTCATCATTCTGGTAAACAGGTTGTTGTCATTTATCATTCATTATTCTGGTAAACAGGTTGTTGTCATTTATCATTCACTATTCTGGTAAACAGGTTGTTGTCATTTATCATTCTGGTGAACAGGTTGTTGTCATTTATCATTCATTATTCTGGTAAATGGGTTGTTGTCATTTATCATTCATTATTCTGGTAAACAGGTTGCTGTCATTTATCATTCATTATTCTGGTAAACAGGTTGTTGTCATTTATCATTCATCACTCTGGTAAACAGGTTGTTGTCATTTATCATTCATTATTCTGGTAAACAGGTTGTTGTCATTCATCATTCTGGTAAACAGGTTATTGTCATTTATCATTCATTATTCTGGTAAACTGGTTGTTGTCATTTATCATTCATTATTCTGGTAAACTGGTTGTTGTCATTTATCATTCATTATTCTGGTAAACTGGTTGTTGTCATTTATCATTTATCATTCTGGTAAACAGGTTGTCATTCATCCGTCAAATTTCAAAATGGTGAGTTGGTGTTCAAAGGCGGAATTAAAATGGTAATTGTTTGATACCAGTGGAGAGGGCACAGTCTCACAATAGAGAATATGAACATGAAGGCTGAGGCAGTGTTTTTGATGTTATTGTCATCTTCCACACTCAGAGTCCAAACATGAACTCTGGATACATGTGCAGCTCTCTAGTCAAATATTTGTTCTGTAGCAGCCAATCGGTTTCAATACTGTTTGTACAGGCTTATCATGTTAACAAAGAGCAAACACAACAGAAAAACCCTTACAAATCTGATGGATATAGGGCTCATTTTTCACACAGTTAAAAAGACAGCAACATAAACCTAATGCTGACTTCTGAAATGTATCCACAATATACATAGCATATCAACACTAATATCATATATCCGCAGTGCTAGAGGCGTCACTAGAGACTCTGGTTCGATTTCAGGCTGTATCACAACCGGCCGTGATTGGGAGTGCCATAGGGCGACGCAACATTTTCCAGCATCCCCCGGGTTAGGGTTTGGCCAGGGTAGGCCGTCTTTGTAAATAAAAATGTGTTCTTAACTGAGTCCCCTGTTAAATAATGGTGAAATAAAAAAACACAAATAAAATAAAATTCCATCATCAATGGCTTCTCCATTCTCATAAAGCATTTTAGAAAAAGTCTCAGTGCCGTTATCCTCGCAAAGTGAGGTATTGAAAATGGTTGGAAACAGGGATGTCCATCATTTTGACCCATAAAAAAGTATTACTTTTTCAACAAAATCTCTTTCTCTGAGCGATTGTATTAGTATAAAATAACATAATTTCCCAATATTTATGAGTATACAATATAGCTCAGTATTTGAATTATTTATTTTATACAATCATTTTTTCTAAATTTTTAAGGTTGCCAATAATTTCAGAGGCTACTATTTATACAGTATATTCTCTACATTTGTTAAAATATCCACTATTGTTGCACATCCAAGGCTTAAATTTCAGGAAGATTTTGAAAGAACATCCTTTCCAGGATGTGTACATCTGCTTCCTATGCAGCACCAGGCCAGGCAGATGTCCACTGGTCATTTTTCAGTGCCAGCATGCCATGCAAAGTAACCTTGGTCAGCGTCAGCCTGACATCTGAGACAGACCTGTGGCCTGCAGGATGAGACCGTCAGTCTTCTGAGTAGAATAAAGGTCACCATGTGGCCAGAGTAGATGATGCATCTGCTGGGTTCCCATCATCAACAAAAACCTGCTTGTCTGTTACTGCTAAAGAGCCTGCTTGTTTATGTTACATGGATGGAGGGTTCTGACAACTATGCCAGATAACCCATTTGAGAGAGAGAGAGAGAGAGAGAGAGAGAGAGAGAGAGAGAGAGAGAGAGAGAGAGAGAGAGAGAGAGAGAGAGAGAGAGAGAGAGAGAGATGATTGACACACCAGTCATGCTGTCAGTTATTATAGTAGATGCATTGTCCAGTTCTTGGTTAAACATGACCTTGGGGTGAGATTGATTTAGTCAACGAGTCCTTATACAGTATCTGCTGCACATTGTAATTCTGCCTCTGATAACCAGCAGTAAATGGATGGATATACATAGATAGGCGTATGTGCTTATGCCTCAACTGTGTCTTATGTTCTCAGGAAAAATGGTACTGTTTTAGATTGAGTCCACATTATTAATTTGGTCCCTGGTAAAAGGTGATTATGGACAATAACATTAAAGGGGAAGGTTCTAACCGTGCAGTAGATAGCACCTGGGTCTCAGCTGGTACCTAGCTAGCCTGAAGCAAGCGCTTTATGACATGTACAGTAATTAGTGGGTCTGATTACATAGCACTGATCACATTCCTCCACCACGCCCCTTACAGCTGCTAACCCCGGCCAAAAGTCTTATTCCCTCCTCCTCCACCTCTTCCTCCTCCTCCTCTCATTCCCTTTCTTCATCTTAATTCCCAACGACATGTGAGTGAGTGTATTTTCCTGGGATGGCTGCAATCCCTGTCTATATCAGTCATCTAAAGCAGCCTGGGTAAAATAGTTTTTTATGGGTCTTCTAATCCCTCACTGTTTTGTATAATCTGAGCTGCCAAGAGGCTTCTTCTCCGTCCCTCTGATCGTTGTCTTGTCAGATTACTTATACAGAGTATTTTACGCAGCTCCTTGAAGACGCACAGGGAAAGGACAGGGGCAGGGCAAGGACAGGACAGGGACATGACAGGACAAGGACAGGACAGGGACAAGACAAGGACAGGACAGGGGCAGGACAGGGGCAGGACAAGGACAGGACAGGGCCAGGACAGGGACAGGACAAGGACAGGGACAGGACAAGGACAGGACAGGGACAAGACAAGGACAGGACAGGAAGGTACAGGGACAGGACAGGACAGGACAGGGACAGGACAGGGACAGGAAGGGACAGGGACAGGGACAGGGACAGGGACAGGACAGGACAGGACGGGGACAGGGACAGGGACAGGGACAGGACAGGGACAGGACCAGAACAGGAAGGGACAGGGACAGGACAGGACAGGGACAGGACAGGGACAGGACAGGGACAGGACAGGGACAAGACAGGGACAGGACCAGAACAGGAAGGGACAGGGACAGGACAGGACAGGACAGGACAGGGCAGGGCAGGGTCAGGACAGGACAGGGGCCGTGACTTTGGGAAGAGGGGGGGGATAAAGACTCTTCATTTGACCTTTGTCATGAGTGGACTGAGAGGAGTCAATCTAACCAGCATTGGTTGAAAGAATTCCAGTGTCAAGGCAAACAAACTATATCCCCTGACCTGCAACAAAGTTTCATTTAAATCTAGCTATACTGTAAGTGATGTGGCAGAATCTTTCCTTGCATAAAAATGCCAATTTCTTTTTATCATCTATGGTCACAACTGATTGTCTTTGACCGATAAAGCACTGTTCAGTTTTCCTTTTGTTACATGATCCAGTAACATGTATATTCCCATAACAGGCTAAGAGTGGGGAACAGAGATGGTCAAAGATGGGTCTTCTAATCCCTCACTGTTTTGTATAATCTGAGCTGCCAAGAGGCTTCTTCTCCGTCCCTCTGATCGTTGTCTTGTCAGATTACTTATACAAAGTATTTTACGCAGCTCCTTGAAGACGCACAGGGAAAGGACAGGGACAGGGCCAGGACAGGGACAGGACAGGGACAGGACAAGGACAGGGACAGGACAGGAACAGGACAGGGCCAGGACAGGCACAGGACAAGGACAGGGACAGGACAAGGACAGGACCAGGACAGGACAGGGCCAGGACAGGGACAGGACAGGACAGGGACAGGGGCAGGACAAGGACAGGACAGGGCCAGGACAGGGACAGGACAAGGAGAGGACAGGGCCAGGACAGGGACAGGACAAGGACAGGGACAGGGATAGGGATAGGATAAGGACAGGGAGAGGACAGGGACAGGACAAGGACAGGGACAGGACAAGGACAGGACCAGGACAGGACAGGGCCAGGACAGGGACAGGACAGGACAGGACAGGGACAGGGGCAGGACAAGGACAGGACAGGGCCAGGACAGGGACAGGACAAGGAGAGGACAGGGCCAGGACAGGGACAGGACAAGGACAGGACAGGGGCAGGACAAGGACAGGACAGGGCCAGGACAGGGACAGGACAAGGACGAGGACAGGACAGTGACAAGACAAGACAAGGACAGGGGAAGGACCTGCAACAAAGTTTCATTTAAATCTAGCTATACTGTAGGTGATGTGGCAGAATCTTTCCTTGCATAAAAATGCCAATTTCTTTTTATCATCTATGGTCACGACTGATTGTCTTTGACCAATAAAGCACTGTTCAGTTTTCCTTTTGTTACATGATCCAGTAACATGTATATTCCCATAACAGGCTAAGAGTGGGGAACAGAGAGGGTCAAACGTCCTGGTTGTCTGTATGAATATTAGTGGGGGAAGACAGGAAGAGCCCCCCCCCCTGAAACCTACCCACAGCCCAACCCACCCCACCCCACCATCCAACTCAAGGACAGGCCGACCTCTCTGTGTGTGCGACTCCACTGCCACAGCACACGTCTTCTAGCAGGTCATTGGTTCCCACATCATACTTTCTGATTTATCGCCTAATCCCAAGGAGTTCCACCCGCCTTCCGTCCAGCTGCTCACAGAGATGAGGAAGAAAACTATTAAAGCTGTGACCCTCCAACCTTTCTTCTGCTCTTTTCCCCCTTTTTGTCAGATTTTCAATGTCAAACATGTTGTATGTTTCCTTCAGTGTTTCATGGGTGTCTCAGGGAGTCATCTGATGGGCATTTGGAGCATAGTTCAGAGTCATAGTCATTATACGGATGGCTGTGTGGCCAGCAGCACATTGGAAACCTGAGCACTGGAACAACCCAGGCTGTTGTGGGGAAATGAGGACAACCACAGTGCCAAGGCATCTCTTTTTTTACAAGTAGAGGACTAAACCTGTCATTGAGAGAGAAAAATAGTCCCAATTATCGACACATTCCCCAGTTGATCCTCTATTTTTTTATTAACTCTCCACGTAAGCAGTTGACAAATTTGAGAGCAGGTGAGGTGAGGCTTCAGGGGAGTACGTTCTCATTGTTTCTAGAGAAGACCGTATTTAACTTGAAGAAGCAGCAAAACTCTGTTATGTAGGCATCACTCCAGCTAATTGTTGCTGTGGCAGATTTTCTCATCAGTGCCAACCCAATTTCACAGCACAACGACTGCAGCGTCATGCTTAATGACAATAAAAAATAAAACACAATGTTTCAAATGCGAATAGGCATTGGTGAGAAGCCAAAAAAGAAAGGACATTCACATGAGTGCAACAGTAGCTATGTTGGTATTGTACTTTAAACTATGTGTAGGCAGGTTGCATGGGATTCAAACCTTCTCAAGCAGCTTGATTCATAATTAGAGGATGAGCATCCACAAAAATGTGATTTATACCACATACAAGGTAAAGTATTGGATTCTTCACACATCTTAAAGATCAGCCTTTTTAAAAAAAATATTCACCTAAAATGACATACCCAAATCTAACTGCCTGTAGCTCAGGCCCTGAAGCAAGGATGTGCATTTTCTTGGTACCATTTGAAAGGAAACACTTTGAAGTTTGTGGATATGTGAAAAGAATGTTGGAGAATATAACACAATAGATCTGGTAAAAGATAAAAGATAGTTTATGTATTTGTTTTGTACCATCATCATTGAAATGCAAGAGAAAGCCAAGGCAAAGTTTTAGTGTGATCCAATGAACCATTGCATTTCTGTTCAAACTTTTGTGTCAAGACTGCCCAAATGTGCCTAGTTTGTTTATTAATAATGTTTCATGTTCAAAACTGTGCACTCTCCTCAAACAATAGCATGGTATTCATTCACTGTAGTAGCTAATGTAAATTGGACAGTGAAGAATTTAAGCTTTGTGTCAATATCAGATATGTCTATTTCCTGGGAAACGTTCTTGTTACTAACCTTACTAACCTACAGTTGTTACTAACCTACGTTAGCTCAACTGTCCCGCAGGGGACCCACCAATCCTGAAGAAGATTTAAGACATTATCCCATTACGCTACCTTTACAAGCTATTTTTATTCAACGAAAGCAGGCTTTGCTTTTATACTTACAAGTCCATCAGGCTTGATTTAGTCAGCTGTTTTGTCTTGTGGTAATGTGGTGCCTGCTGTATTTCCTTAAACCTTTATTTTGGCAAAACAACATTTCCTCATAATAACCTCCTTTTTGTCATTATGTGCCCAGCATAACAACAGGTGGTGGTGTGTTGGACACAGTAGCTCAGATAAATAAAGCAAGACCGCATTCCTGATTTCTGTAACGGTAAGTTTACCTGTGTAATATTGAATTAAGCTTAGAACCGCTTGTGTTTTAAACATGGTCCAGTTTTATCAATTTCTGTGTGTCACGTTCTGACCATAGTTCTATAGTTAGTTATTTTATTCTTTGTTTTAGTATGGTCAGGGCGTGAGTTGGGATGGGCAGGCTATGTTTGAGGTTCATACTTAGGTAGCCTGTGTTTCACTTTTGGTTTGTGGGTGTTTTTTTCCGTGTGAGTGTTTGTTGCCACACGGTACTGTTTCGGTTTTTGTTCATGTTAACATTTATTGTTTTGTATTTCATAGTGTGCAGTTTATGTCTTAAAATAAACGTTATGGGCACTTACCACGCTGCGCATTGGTCCTCCGATCCTTCTCGCTACTCCTCCTCAGAAGAGGTATGAAGAATGCCGTTACAGAAACACCCACCACAAATAGACCAAGCAGCGTGGTAACGGGCAGCAGCAGCGATCACAGGACTCCTGGACATGGGAACGAGATCTGGACTATGTCACTAATTAGTGATTAATAAGCTAATAGCCAGATTACAGGCACTGGTTACAGTGAGAAGCTTCCTATTGAGTGGACAGCTTGATGAAAACCAGTCAATATTCAGGTCCCCAAGAAAGTAGAGATCTCTGTTTACATCACATACACTAGCAAGCATTTCACACATATTATTTACATACTGACTGTTAGCATTTGGTGGCCTATAGAAACACCACACAATAAAAGGCTTTAGATGTGCCAAGTTAACCTGCAACCACAACACTTCAATAACATCAATTGGCATAACACTTCAATTGACATAAGTTATGCTCTAAGCATTACAGGGATATGACTCTGAATATATACAGCAACACATCACCCATAAGCATTTCTGTCTCTTCTATAGATGTTACATCCTTGTATTGCTACTGTTGTATCATCAAATTAATTATCTAAGTGAGTCTTAGAAATAGCTAATATATGAATGTTATCTGATGTCAGCCCTTTCCTGGGTAGCTTATCAGAGATATACATAATATAGAAAAGAGCAAACAAAGCAAGAGAAAAAATATATACATTCAGCAGTCCATTAATCAAGTGGTGTATGTGTGTGGTGTGCTGCGGGGTTGAAGCTACAAACCCATAGGCTTGGCTCTCTCATCCCGTCCAAGCTTCTTGAAGGGAGGGTGGACATTGAGCCTGTCATAGCATATGTAAGTAATGTCCTCACGCATTCTGTCAGCTTTCATGGCTGGGATAAATTATTTCCTCCTCGTTGAGAAAGGTATACTTTCCTCTCAAGTTCTTGGCTCTTTCCAGAACAGCTACCTTGTCCTTGAAGCTCAGGAACTTGACCACTATCAGCCTGGGCCTATCACCTGGGAAGGTGTTGGGTTTTCCAGTCCTGTGGGCGCACTCACCTCAATCTTCTGGTGGTCCATCTTCAATTTCTCAGAGATCATTTCCCTCACGTTGTCCTCAGACTCTGTCCAGGTCTCATGTGGTGATTCTGCAATTCCGTCCACAACCATGTTGTTCCTTGATAGTCCCTCAAGGTAGTCTAATTTATCCATTTGAAGCTATTTTCTTGTTGTTGTAACAACTGCTTGTGGAACTATTTTTGTTTGTTTAAAAGACCCTTCACCTGTGATAGAGAGACACCAGAGAGACACCACTGTCCTCAACGGTTCTCCCGCCAACTTTGGTCTTTGTCATGGTAGCTAGCAACGTAGGTTGCACTGTTACCCCTCGCAGTTCCAGTCAGGGTAGGTCACAGGGAAGATTGAACACAACAAACAGCAGGGATCTAGACAGCCACAAACCCAAATCCGTGGTACCGGCCTGCATTCAAGCCCTCAAGAAACCCTGCTAGTGTCACGCCCTGGTCGAAGTATATTGTGTTTGTCTGCATTTATTTGGTCAGGCCAGGGTGTGACATGGGTTTTTTGTGGTGTGTTTTGTCTTGGGGGTGTCTAGCATAGTCTGGCTGCCTGAGGCGGTTCTCAATCAGAGGCAGGTGATTAACATTGTCTCTGATTGGGAACCATATTTAGGCAGCCATATTCTTTGAGTATTTCGTGGGTGATTGTTCCTGTCTCTGTGTTTGTTGTCATCAGATAGGCTGTATAGATGTTCACGTTCCGTTTGTTGTTTTTTGTATTTGCTCATTTTCATCGTTATTAAACATGTCTCAAAAATACCACGCTGCATTTTGGTCCGCTTCTCCTTCGACAGACGAGAACCGTTACAGCTAGCTTAATCTTGGGATAGGCGTCCCGCTAGCGGGACACCTGTCGACAACTTAGATAAAATCCTTCTTTATATCCCAAAAGTCAGTTTAGTTGGCGCCATCGATTTGTGTAATCCACTCGTTCAACATACAGAGAAAGGAATCCAAAAAGCTACCACTAAACTTTGTTAAAAACAAGTCAAAATATGTTTCTGTCTAATCCTCAGGTACACTAAAATGTAATTAAACTATAACATTTCATGCAGAAAGAACTATGTTCAATAGGAAAGCGATATTAGAAGGTGCGCATCCTCTTCATCACGCACGCACAGACTGATTTTGTCCCAGGAGTGAGTCCCAGTACCAAAACTCAAAATTCTTCCTCGTTTGGGAAGAAACAAGCCTGAAACCTTGAAGAAAGACTACTGACATCCAGTGGAAGCCATAGGAATTGCATACTGGGAGCTGGATTATCTTTTCTCTATACGTTCTAACGGAAGAGCATGTGCTCTCAAATTATTATTTTTTCTGGTGGTGTCCTGTTTTCCTACCAGATCTATTGTGGTATAGTCTCCTACATTATTTCCAATGGTACCAATTATATGCATATCCTGGCTTCAGGGCTTGAGAAACAGGCAGTTTACTTTGGGCACTTCAGCCAGGTGGAAATGGAGAATAATAGACCCTAGCCCTAACAAGATTTATTAATTAATAGGCAGCTGGCTAGCAGCTAGGCTAGCTGCTATGCAAAATAGCTCCTCAGACCCAGCCTTGGTTGGCAGGATCTCTGGACAGAGAGTAGCAGTCCCAGCATATGATGTCGAATGCATCACAGGATCCAAACTAAAAAGTTTGCTAGCTACTAAGAAACTTTCAAAACAAAAAACCTTTCAAAACAACAAACCGAGCTCTCCCTCATTTCGTGTTCAATAGGAAGTGATCAACAGGAAGTGAAATTAACCTCACCTTAAGTACCAACATATAGCTATCTATAGTAGCCTAGGTTTCTCCTAAACCACTTCTTATCATGGTTGGCTGCCTAGCTGGTGCAGTCGGCGAGCTGTTTATGTTGCTGAGCGACTACGTTACTGGCCTGTTTCAATAGAACTCTGAGATTTGGTTGGAAAAAGATGTTAGCATTGTCAGAAATGCTACGAAAAGGTAGCACATTGTTGTTTCTTAATGGACAGAAATGCGCAAGTGAGAGCGATAAATTATAAATTTAATAAAAACCTTTGCACATAATAACGTAGTCAATCTGGCATTGCTTATGTCCTATGGTCACTTTATGGATGCTATTGTCTCGTTCTAATCCGAAGTCTATAATATGAGCTAGCTACCCTAAAAACTAAATTGCTAACTACCCTGTTAAAATTCTGGTATGTGTCTCTCGGTAACAGACAGACGGCTCATGACAAGAGGTGAGTATGTTGTGTACCTCCAATCAAGTTGATTTGCGAATATTCATCATAATTGGTATCATATTTGTTTAGATATGATGTTAGGGAAATTTGATTTTAACAGTGAGCTTCAACCAATGCCTACATAGATGCGACTATCGTTTCACAGTTATTCAATCAGCCTGATGCCTTGGGGTTGTGTTATACCTGATCAGATAAGAGCCACAGACACCTAGTGGCAGGTAGAGAGACCTGTCAGAACACAGCAGACAATCTGATTGTGTGTGTAGGTGAGTTGCTGATAGGATAGTGCAATCAAAAACATTATTTTCCTGTGTTTTATATAATGAACAAAAATCTAAACGCAACATGCAACAATTTCTAAGCTTTTATTGAGTTACAGTTCATAAACTCAGCAAAAAAGAAACGTCCTCTCACTGTCAACTGCGTTTATTTTCAGCAAACTTAATGTGTAAAAATTTGTATGAACATAACAAGATTCAACAACTGAGACATAAACTGAACAAGTCCCACAGAAGTGTGATTAACAGAAATGGAATAATGTGTCCTTGAACAAAGGGGGGGGGGATCACGACCATGGTCCGAGTGGGCGTCTCAGGAAATCACGCACAGAACGAGCAGTATGGGTAGTGGCTTTGTCATGCTGGAGGGTCATGTCAGGATGAGCCTGCAGGAAGGGTACCACGTGAGGGAGGAGGATGTCTTCCCTGTAACGCACAGTGTTGAGATCGCTTGCAATGACAACAAGCTCAGTCCGATAATGCTGTGACACACTTCCCAGACCATGACAGACCCTCGATCTCCAAATCGCCCCCGCTCCAGAGTACAGGCCTTGGTGTAACGCTCATTCCTTCGACGATAAACAAGAATCCGACCAATACCCCTGGTGAGACAAAACCGCGACTCGTCAGTGAAGAGCACATTTTGCCAGTCCTGCCTGGTCCAGCGACAGTGGGTTTGTGCCCATAGGCAATGTTGTTGCCGGTGATGTCTGGTGAGGACTTGCCTTTACAACAGGCCTACATGCCCTCAGTCCAGCCTCTCTCAGTCTATTGCAGACAGTCTGAACACTGATGGAGGGATTGTGCGTTCCTGGTGTAAATCAGTGTTTAAACCCTTTACAATGAAGATCTGTGAAGTTATTTGTATTTTTTGTGCAAACCCACAGTTTCATCGGCTATCCGGGTGGCTGGTCTCAGACGATCACACAGTTGAGGAAGCCGGATGTGGAGGTCCTGGGCTGGGCTGGCATGGTTACACGTGGTATGCGGTTGTGAGCCCGGTCGGACACACTGCCAAATTCTCTAAAATGACGTTGGAGGCGGCTTCTGGTAGAGAAACTAACATTCAATTCTCTGGCAACAGGTGGACATTCCTGCAGTCAGCATGTCAATTGCATGCTCCCTCAAAACCTACATTTCGATTTTTGTTCAGCATATCTTTATATACTATGAGGTTGGCACAATACTCTGAAATTGTGAAAATGACGGTAATTCCCTTTTAGTTGAAGAGCTGTTTGAAAACACCAGGATGTAAATTAGCTAATAGACCAATAAGAAAGACCGTTCCGAACCTCTCTGCCAATAACAGCTAGTTTTCAGTGTATCTCCTCCCCACTCAGACCACTCCCAGACAGTCCTAGCAAAATTCTTGCTTCAGTCAAAAGCTATACTGTGGACTTAAACACTATTAAGATATCAAATTAAATCCAATTGTATTTGTCACATACACATGGTTAGCAGATGTTAATGCGAGTGTAGCGAAATGCTTGTGCTTCTAGTTCCGACAATGCAGTAATAACCAACGAGTAATCTAACCTAACAATTTCACAACAGCTACCTTATACACACAAGTGTAAAGGGATGAAGAAAATGTACATAAAGATATATGAATGAGTGATGGTACAGAATGGCATAGGCAAGATGCAGTAGATGGTATCGAGTACAGTATATACATATGAGATGAGTAATGTAGGGTATGTAAACATTATATTAAGTGGCATTGTTTAAAGTGGCTAGTGATACATTTTTGCACATGTATGGCAGCAGCCACTCAATGTTAGTGGTGGCTGTTTAACAGTCTGATGGCCTTGAGATAGAAGCTTTTTTTCAGTCTCTCGGTCCCTGCTTTGATGCACCTGTACTGACCTCACCTTCTGGATGATAGCAGGGTGGTTGCTGTCCTTGATGATCTTTATGGCCTTCCTGTGACATCGGGTGGTGTAGGTGTCCTGGAGGGGAGGTAGTTTGCCCCCGGTGATGCGTTGTGCAGACCTCACTACCCGCTGGAGAGCCTTACGGTTGAGGGTGGAGCAGTTGCCGTACCAGGCGGTGATACAACCCGACAGGATGCTCTCAATTGTGCATCTGTAAAGGTTTGTGAGTGCTTTTGGTGACAAGCCGAATTTCCTCAGCCTCCTGAGGTTGAAGAGGCGCTGCTGAGCCTTCTTCACCACGCTGTCTGTGTGGGTGGACCAATTCAGTTTGTCCGTGATGTGTACTCCGAAAGATGTTTGTTTCTGTCGGCACGATGCGTGAAGAAACCAGCTGGCTGTACCAACTCCGATAGCGTGACTCGGGTGAGCCATGTTTCCGTGAAGGAAAGAATGTTACAGTCTCTGATGTCTCTCTGGAATGCTACCCTTGCTCGGATTTCATCAACCTTGTTGTGAAGAGACTGGACATTGGCGAGTAGTATGCTGGGATTTCATCAACCTTGTTGTGAAGAGACTGGACATTGGCGAGTAGTATGCTGGGATTTCATCAACCTTGTTGTGAAGAGACTGGACATTGGTGAGTAGTATGCTCAGTAGCGGTGCGTGACGTGCCCGTCTCTGGAGCCTGACCAGAAGACCGCTTCGTCTGCCCCTTTTACGGCATCGTTGTTTTGGTTCGCCGGCTGGGATCTGATCCATTGTCCCGGGTGGTGGGCAAAACACAGGATCTGCTTCGGGAAAGTCGTATTCCTGGTCGTAATGATGGTGAGTTGACGTTGCTCTTATATCCAGTAGTTCCTCCCGACTGTATGTAATGAAACCTAAGATTACCTGGGGTACCAATGTAATAAATAACACGTAAAAAAAACAAAATACTGCATAGTTTCCTAGGAACGCGAAGCGAGGCGGCCATCTCTGTCGGCCCCGGAAGTTCCATCATGGTCACTGACTCCTTCCTCACTCCTTAGCAATATCCACTTTCATTCTTTCTACATCTATTGTTTTTTGTTCAAAAAACACGTATTTTCAACATCTTTCAACCAAAAATATATATTTTATTCTGCTCATAGGTTATGTATTATCATATGACCTTCCCTATCCCTCTGTGGTCCAGCAGGCTGAGTTTGGCCCTCATTAGACCACCAATTATCCCTCGTCATCTGTCTGTGACTCAGCACCCCTTCATCTGCTGTGTCCTCCTGGCCATGGTCCTGCCTCACTGAGAACAGGTGGGCTTCCCTCCTTCACTCCTTCCCTCCCTCTTCCCTCTCCTTCCCTCTTTCCTACCTTCCCTCGACTCATGAAGGAGCCACCGCCAACCTTTCATTTAACCAACGCCCAATGTGTCACGGCCTGTTACCTGTATCTTTCAAGTTCCCTGAATTGTTAGCCTATACAAATAACAGCTATTGAGAGTGTTTGCAGACCATAAAGTGTTGTGTATTTTAACTTTGGCATGGTTTACGATAAAAACAACCCCAATATTGTCGAAAAACAAAAGACACCAACACTAAAAGGAGAATGTGTTTGTGTGAGAGTATGAAGAGTATACTTTTCAAGTCCTGTGGTTTGTTTACAATTTTTTTTTTTAAAGGGTGTTATTGTTTGTTGTCAAGGGAGAATTAAAGGAAGGTGTGGTACTTGGACACTCAAGGAAAACACCAATGGAATAATACCATGACTGTCTATGACGTAACACAAGTCATTTAAAGAGCAGCGCTTGCTTTGAATCAATGGGTTGCAGAAATTGCCAAATGTGTGTCAAAGGTCCTCATGATTAATTTGGTTACGCATTATGTTCCCTGACAGTTCTCATTCAGGAGTGAGAGGAGTGAGAACCTGAACGAGAAAGGAGCTTTGATGAAAATAGATCAAAAGTGAAGAGGAAAGCAGTCAAGAGTAGGAGGAAAGAGGAGACAGGATATAAAGAGGAGACAAGAGTGAGGAGACAGGAGAGAGGAGATAGGAGACAAGACATAGAGAGGAGACAGGAGATAGAGACGAGACCTGAAATAGAGATGAGACAGGAGATAGAGAGGAGACAGGAGATAGAGAGGAGGGAGGAGACAGGAGATTGAGAGGAGACAGGCGAAAGGAGACAGGGTGGAGGAGACAGGAGATAGAGAGGAAAGAGGTTAGAGGTTAGAGGTTAGAGGAGATTGGTGCTGTGACAAGAGAGGAGCTGGAGGAGATAAGACCTTTAAGAGAGAGGAGTGTGGAGCTGGGTTAGAGAGGAGGAGAGGAGGTGAAGGCAAGAGCAGTGTGGAAGAGGAGGAGATGAAAAAAGAGAAAGAGGTGATGGAAGAGGAAGAGATCAAAAGAGAGCTGTGTGGAAGAGAAGGAGATGAAAAGAGAGAGAGGTGTGGAAGAGGAGGAGATGGAGCAAGAGAGAGAGAGAGAGTAGAAGAGAGAGAGATAAAGTAGGAGGGAGAGAGAGAGAGAGAGAGAGAGAGAGAATGCACAAACCTAACAAAGAAATTGAGAAGCCGATCCAACCAAAAACATAGATGCCCAGAAAACCTGAGCCTATGCCTTCACTATGATAAATCACTAAAACATTACAGAAATACACTACGGAAAAAGAAGGAACAGGACGTCAGATATCAGCTCAGTGTAATTGAAGAATCCAACCACTTCTGGGAAAATTGGAAAACTCGAAACAATCAACAACACAAAGAGTTATACTGTATATCCAAAATGGACAAACCACTTCTCCATTCTTTTTGGCCCTATAACAAAGAACAAACAGCAAAAACATATTCATGTTCAAATACAAATATTAGAATCAACTATTTAAGAACCCACTGGATTCTCCAATTACAATGAATGAACTCTAGGACAAAATACAAAACCTCCAACCCAAAAAGGCTTGTGGTGTTGATGGTATCCTAAATTAAATGATCAAATATACTGATCACAAATTCCAATTGGCTATACTAAACTCTTTAACATCCTCCTCAGCTCTTGCATATTCCCCAATATTTGGAACCAAGGACTGATTACCCCAATCCACAAAAGTGGAGACAAATTTGACCCCAATAACTGCCAGGGGATATGCATCAAAAGCAACCTTGGGAAAATACTCTGCATTATCATTAACAGCAGACTCGTACATTTCATAATCCGAAAACAATGTAGTGAGCAAATGTCAAAAATGACTTCTTACCAAATGACCGTACAACAGACCACGTATTCACCCCGCACACCCTAATTGACAAGCAAACAAACCAAAACAAAGGCAATGTCTTCTAAAGCTTTCGACTCAATTTGGCATGAGGGTCTGCTCTACAAATTAATGGAAAGTGGTGTTGGGGGAAATACGACATTATAAAATCCATGTACACAAACAACAACTGTGTGTTAAAACTTGGCAAAAAAAACATTTCTTTCCACAGTGCCAGGGGGTGAGACAGGGATGCAGCTTATGCCCCACCCTCTTCAACATACGAATTGGCGAGGGCACTAGAACAGTCTGCAGCACCCGGCCTCACCCTACTAGAATCTGAAGTCAAATGTCTACTGTTTGCTGATGATCTGGTGCTTCTGTCCCCACCCAAGGGAGGGCCTACAGCAGCACCTAGATCTTCTGCACAGATTCTGTCAAACCTGGGCCCTAACAGTAGATCTCAGTAAGACAAAAATAATGGTGTTACAAATAACATCCAGTTGCCACGACCACAAATACAAATTCCATCTAGACACCATTGCCCTAGAGCACACTAAAAGTGCTGACCTAGAGCACACTAAACATCCGTGCCACAGGTTCACAAAGCTGGGAACGATCTGAGAGACAAGGCAAGAAGGGCCTTCTATGCCATCAAAAGGAACATCAAATTTGACATACCAATTAGGATCTGGCTAAAAATACTTGAATCAGTTATAGAACCCATTGCCCTTCAAGGTTGTGAAGTCTGGGGTCCGCTCACCAACCAAGAATTCACAAAACGGGACAAAGACCAAATTGAGACTAGGCACGCAGAATTCTGCAAAACTGTCCTTCCTGTACAATGTAAAACACAGAATAATGCATGCAGAGCAGAATTAGGCTGATACTCACTAATTATCCAAATCCAGAAGACAGCTGTTAGTTCAATTCTACAACCACCTAAAAGGAAGCGATTCCCAAACCTTCCATAACAAAGCCATGACCTACAGAGAAATGGACCTGTAAAAGAGCCCTCAAGCAAGCTGGACAGCAACACAATTAGATTCAACTAAATCATGAGAAAACAAAAAGATAATTACTTGACACATTGGAAAGAATTTACAAAAAATCTGAACAAACTAGAATGCATTTGGCCCTAAACAGAGAGTACACATTTGCAGAATACCGACCATTGCGACTGACCCAAAATTAAGGAAATCTTTGACTATGTACAGACTCAGTGAGCATAGCCTTGCTACTGAGAAAGGCCGCTGAAGGCAGACCTGGCTCTCAAGGGAAGACAGGCTATGTGCTCACTGCCCACAAAATGAGATGGAAATTGAGCTGCACTTCCTAACCTCCTGCCCAATGTATGACCATATTAGAGAGACATATTTCCCTCAGATTACACAGATCCACAAAGAATTCAAAAACAAATCCAAGTTTGATAAACTCCCGTATCTATTGGGTGAAATACCACAGTGTGCCATCACAGCAGCAAGATTTGTGACCTGTCGCCACAAGAAAAGGGCAACCAGTGAAGAACAAACACCATTGTCAATACAACCTATATTTACAGTGGGGAGAACAAGTATTTGATACACTGCTGATTTTGCAGGTTTTCCTACATACAAAGCATGTAGAGGTCTGTAATTTTTATCATAGGTGCACTTCAATTGTGAGAAACAGAATCTAAAACAAAAATACAGAAAATCACATTGTATGATTTTTAAGTAATTAATTTGCATTTTATTGCATGATATAAGTATTTGATCACCTACCAACCAGTAAGAATTCCGGCTCTCACAGGCAGCAGTGTATCAAATACTTGTTCTCCCCACTGTATGTTTATTTCTTTTCCCTTTTGTACTTTAACTATTTGCACATCATTACAAAACTGTATACAGACCCAATATGACATTTGAAATGTCGTTATTCTTTTGGAACTTCTGCGAGCGTAATGTTTACTGTTAATTATTTACTGTTTATTTCACTTTTGTTTATGATCAATTTCACTTTCTTTGGCAATGTTAACATGTGTTTCCCATGCCAATAAAGCCACTTAAATTGAAATTGTATTGAAATTGAATTGAAATTAAATTGAGAGAGAAAGACAGACAGACAGACAGACAGACAGACAGACAGACAGACAGACAAACAGACAGACAGACAGACAGACAGAGACACAGAGACGCAGAGAGATAGAGACACAGAGACACAGAGACACAGAGAGACAGGGAGACAGAGACACAGAGACACAGAGAGACAGGGAGACAGAGACACAGAGACACAGAGACACAGAGACGCAGAGACGCAGAGAGACAGAGACACAGAGACACAGAGACACAGAGACACAGAGAGACAGAGAGACAGAGACACAGAGACACAGAGACACAGAGAGACAGGGAGACAGAGAGACAGAGACACAGAGACACAGAGCTCTCTCAGAGGTCTCTATGTGCCCCCAGGCAGAGCCATCTGGCTGCAGCCCACTGAAAGCCCCTCCAGTGCATTTATCAGGGAAACACACAGAGAACAAATCACCGAATAAACTCCATACCAGGGGATAATTAACCAGGCAAGAACATTAAACAAGACCAGATTAATGTCAAAGGAGTGCCATTAGTTCTACTTACACAACAGCAACTGCCTGGTAGTCAGGCTTTTGCCAAAAGCCGAGATGAGAATGTTAACAAAAAGGATGAAAAGGGGGTTGGGAAGTGTAGAGTGCACTTGCCCTTTAAGGGGCCAGAGGTGGGTGGACGGTTATATTAGTTACATGAGTCTTGTGTTCTTTTATCCTATACAAAAGTAAATTTGGTTTCAGATGTGGGGGTTTAAAGAAGCAAAATAGTTTTCTTGTGTGTTTGGTAAAAGTGTTGGATTTTGTGTGTCTGGCTGGTTGGTTTTGTCTTTGGCTGTCTTCCCTGGTGGTATTTGCAGAGTTTGCCATCTGTCCTGTCATGTTGTAAACCTGTCGCTCTCTGGAGCGGAGAAGGAAGGAAGATTTTCACCAAGCAGCAGAATCATACTTGTGGTCTCAGCTTCTTACAAGGAAAAACTCCCATGTTAGCACAGATGTACTAATTCCTCCTTCTTTAACCTTCTCTCCCTCCCTCCCTCTCTCCCTCCCTCTCTCCCTCCCTTTTCCTTCTCTCTCATTCTCTCTCCTTCAATCTCACACCAGATGGTCTGTATCTCAGATGCATGTCTCAGGGTGTAAATGTATTAATGAGTTCTCCACGTCTTTTTCCTTGGGAGTCTGGCATGGGACTCACATTAGGGGGTGAAGAGCCTCGCCCTGACATAACCAACCCGCATAAACCTCTTCAATAAGAGGCTGTTTACTTTACAACCTCTGGGAAGAAAACATGACTTCTCCTTTGATGATGCTTCATTAAAACATGTCTTGTTCATAGCTTTGGTAAAATAGCTTTTTACTGTGTAAGGAGGTTAACATGCTAAGGTCAAGTAGGGTTCGCTAGTAAGGATCCCTTAGCAATGTCTGAGTAGTGCCATTTCTTGCTACCTTGTCATTTTTCACATAATTTACTGTACAAATTGTAACAATCATGCTCAGTATATCAGTAGGAACAGTGAAGGGCTGTGGAAATAATGGCACATCTGTTGTATTGGCAACAATATAATATGCAATATTGTATCAACAGTTGGGCCTGCTCCAGTTATAACTGACCACATTAAGTTGTGATTATACACAGTCGCTTTTCAACTGTCATTGGTCAACAGTCCTGCAATATTCTAGACTGAACACATCTCGGCACAGGATTCTAGGGGAAGTGGGCAAAGCAGTGGACAGAACCAACTTTGAACTCTTCAACAATTCCGGGGGTGTCCTCAGCTACATTAGTATTCCAACACTGACAGGGGGTGCCCTGGTGTGTTGTTGGAGGGAGTGCGCAGGCAGCTGGCCAGCACCCCTGAGCACCCCCATCAATTGTCCCCTGGTTTGTTGTTCCATATTGATGAGGGCATCCAGCAGGTGTGAAGAGCTGCTGTTAACCTGATTAGAGTATTACACAGGTGTCTGGGTTCTGCACACTTGGCCTGTCCTGGTGCCAGTGTCCTCTAGTAAGTCTATAGGCTCATTTACAACAAGGCCTTGTTCTTTGTCATAAAATGAACGGCAAAAGTTATTACCACAAGAAAAAAAGAGTACGTTCATACATTGGTCACAAGTTTTTGACCAGCCCAAATGACAGCCAGGTGTTCACAACTCTCTTTAATGTGAGAGAATAGGGTCTTGGTCATCTGATACACAGCATGGTTCTAGAAAAAGAAAGCCAGCTTAATAAATAACCAACATCGTAACAACGTGACCTATCTATAAGTCTGGTATTTTTCTGACTCATGTACTTTGATATTTAATAATACATCATTGGGATATTGTTCCTAAAAACATGTTTTTTTTCTCTGTGCTCAGTGATATCAGATACCTTGGGTGGCACATGTTTTTCTTCCCACACGGTCGGTCTTTAATCACACAGGCATGTGTATCATGTTTCTGAAACCCCACAACTTAATCACAGCCGCAGATTGTTGAGATGGGCCCACTTTCTCATGCGAAACTGGAATGCATTTGTTTTTACGTACATCAGTGCCCTAAAGACTCCCTCATGCCCGGGCTCCTTGGAGGCACTGTTCCCATAAGGGTTATGGGAGGCACTGTTCACATAGGGTTATGACAGGAGTGCTCTGTGCTCTTTGGTAAATGTCACTCCTATCTGAGGGAGGCCTGCTTGGTGGACTAATGAGGTCAAACAGAACCCAGACCAGACGGGGTAGGTGTTGTGACCTTCTCATGCTCTATGCACTACTCTACAGTGAGGGTTTTATAACCATAATCACCACCCATAAATGATGGGATGAGATTAGATTAGATTTTACTTTATTGTCTGATGTGTTTTGCATCACATGCTCCTTGCCACACAGGTATGATCATTATTAGCATCAGAGCTACTGTACTGTCTAGTATAAAAGTACTCCTGCTCTTGCTGCTCCCAGATTATACACTAAATGACAAGGCAAACACAGAGCTTTTAGCCAAATGTAATTCAGTGTGTTTTTCACAACAGTGATTAGGTGGACTATAGAAGGAAGGTGTAAACATGGACACCCCAAAACAACTTGGAGAAGAACAGTAGAATTGGAACTAGGTTGAAGGTATATTGAAGGTAAGCTGCAAAACATTTGTACTGTTGGAGTGGTCTTGTCTCTTGGCTTGTGTGCTAGTAGGCAAGAAACGGATAAGAAATTGTCTTCCATATTCTAAAGAATTTATCCTCATAGCGTGCTGCCAGCAATTAAAGTGTGTTTTAACTAGATTGGAGGGTTAAGAGGAAAGCTTTGACCCAGGGTCTGTAGCCCCACCCTACTGCCGAGTACAGTATGCAACTCCCCTAAGTTTCCTGTTCACAGACTCAACCTCCACTCATATCTCCTGCCTACGTCAAAACACCTCTGGTTAGCCTGGTTTACTGGCATGACATGTTGCACAACTACCTCTTAGTCCAATTAACAATGTTCCTTTTCCTCCAAACATGCTGAAATGTCCCATTTCATGTTCTGAAGAATGACTGCAGCACAGACAGCAATCAGTCTAATGTCCAATGTACTGTACAACCGAGATAACTCTACCATGTTATCTTTGCGTCGTTCCATCAATTGGGTGCCTTTTGAGTTGTGTAACTTAGTGGGGGAAAAAAACTTTGATTTCACCTAATTTTATCGTTCTGTTATAAAGAGGACGTGTTGAACTTCATGAAAAACATGTTTTACCATCTCAAAAAAAATACTGGGTAACAATTAAACACCCAACTGTGATTGTTTTCAATTAAAATTGCCAAAAAGTCACAAAGGTTGCTTCTTAGAAAAGAGCAATTTTTCACGCAAGATTTTAGCTAGGACTGTCTTAGAGTGGGCTGAGTGGAAAACTGAAAGCTAGCTGTTATTGGCAGAGATTTTCCACCTGGTGATTTACCACCACCTAATGTTTCGCCTGGTCATGTCACAAGGCAGGCCAAAACTCGATCCCACCAAAACAGGTTGAACTTTCAGGTGGTCTTTTCATACAGCTCTTACACTAAGGGAATTATCATAATTTTCACAATTTCACAGTATTATTGTGGAGATATATAAAACACTGGAAAATCACGTTTAGTACTGCACTGGGCCTTTAAGTGCCAAATAAAGTAACAGAGGTGACTGTAACAGGGTTGACGATTTAATTTTTAAACAGCCATAAATCCACTTGTGACAGGGGGAATGGACATTTGTTGTGCGCAACGGGGAGGGGAAATTAAAAGTAAGCTTCACCCCAAACAATGTATTGGAAAAAGAATTTGAGCCTGTCTATCTATGGGTAATAGTGTTTACATGTTATGTTCGACCCACTGACTTTTACATCACAAAACACCAGAACATGGTGAAAAAGAGTAGAACTAGCTCACCTGCTTTTATTCTATGGTTTGATTATTAGACTTTAGTTCAGTTTAAGTGACAGGGTTGACTTTAAAATGAGGGACAATTACTAAACACATGAAATAAATAATAATGTTCAAAAATGACTTTGTCAAAGCAATAAAATTACTATGGCTTGCAATGATGGTGAAAACTTGGAGAAAGTTTGGGATTAAGTGGGTTAAAAACTTCCTAAAAGTCACAAGATTTATTTAATTCTCCATGTGGTCTATATTAAGGGGCATTTCAATTAATACAGTGTCTTCGGAAAGTATTCAGACCCCTTGACTTTTTCCAAATTTTTGTTACGTTTCAGCCTTATTCTAAAATGGATTAAATAGATAAAATCCTCAGAAATCTACACACAATACCCTATAATGAGAAAGTGAAAACAGGTTTTTACTAAGCAATCGGGGGAGAAGGTCCTTGGTCAGGGAGTCACTCTGACAGAGCTCTAAAGTTTCTCTGTGGAGATGGGAGAACTTTCCAGAAGGACAACCATCTCTGCAACACTCCACCAATAAGGCTTTTTGGTGGAGTGGCCAGACGGAAGCCACTCCTCAGTAAAAGGCACATGACAGCCCACTTAAAGTTCGCCAAGAGGCGCCTAAAGACTCTCAGACCATGAGAAACAAGATTCTCTGGTCTGATGAAACCAAGATTGAACTCTTTGGCCTGAATTCCAAGCATCACGTCTGGAGGAAACCTGGCACCATCTCTACGGTGAAGTGTGGTGGTGGGACTGGGAGTAGGGACTGGGAGTAGTCAGGATCGAGGAAAAGTACAGAGAGATCCTTGATGAAAAGTACAGAGAGTACAGAGAGATCCTTGATGAAACGCTGCTCCAGAGTGCTCACAACCTCAGACTGGGGCGACGGTTCACCTTCCAACAGGACAACGACCCTAAGCACACAGCCAAGACAATGCTGGAGTGGCTTCGGGACAGGTCTCTGAATGTCCTTGAGCAGCTCAGCCAGAGCCCGGACTTGAAAATCTGTTGATGTATCCTTGAGCAAGGCACTTAACCCTAATTACTCTGCTAAATGAATCAAATGTAAATGTTATTACCTTTGACAACGTAAAGTGCCATTGTTTCAATATTTCCTTTTCCAAGCCGACTGATTTGGCAGTTGAAAGGGGGCATCAAACACTTTATTGTCAACACTTCTTCAAGGACACTACTGTGTTCTTGACAGAGCCACTACAGCCCTTTGTCAGTGGCTAGTATCTAGATCCATGGTTCACAAACTGATAGCAGTTAATGTCTAGCACAGCTTCAGAAACACAGGACCAACTGTAGCTGCAGCTATTAACAAACAATAATCCTCCACCCACCCATGGGGCCTTGCAATTAGACAATAATACTGTAGGAACACCGGGAATCTCAAAACAAACACCCAATTCCCTGCAAATGCATGCTATTGCTATCAATCTCCATGGGGCTTATAGAATTCTACATAGATTCTATTAACATCATGTGAGTCGTGACTGTGTCCTGTGGGACCCACTGCTGTAGCTTCAGATGAAGGGGGAGCGGAGGTGGAGCCTTTGGGGAGAAGGAGAGGGAAAGAGAAGGCAGTGGATGTGTTGGGTAAATGTAGAGAGAGAGAGAGAGAGAGAGAGAGAGAGAGAGAGAGAGAGAGAGAGAGATTTCACTTGCTTTGGTAATGTAAACATACAGTGCATTTGGAAAGTATTCAGACCCCTTGACTTTTTCCAGATTTTCTTACGTTATAGCCTTATTCTAAAATTGATTAAATAAAATATTTTCCTCATCAACCTACAACCCTAAAAAGACAAAGCGAAAATAGGTTTTTTGACATTTTTGCACATTTGTCCACCAGGCCAAACTGAACAATCGGGGGAGAAGGGCCTTGGTCAGGGAGGTGGCCAAGAACCCGATGGTCACTCTGACAGAGTTACAGGGTGTTCCTCTGTGGAGATGGGAGAACTTTCCGGAAGGTCAACCATCTCTGCAGCACTCCACCAATAAGGCCTTTATGGTAAAGTGGCCAGAAGGAAGGCACTCTTCAGTAAAAGGCACATGACAGTCCGCTTGGAGTTTGCCAAAAGGCACATAAACACTCTCAGACCAGACCATGACCAAGATTCTCTGGTCTGATGAAACCAAGATTGAACTCTGGCCTGAATGCCAAGCATCACATCTGGAGGAAACCTGGCACCATCCCTACGGTGAAGGATTGTGGTGAATGGAGCAAAGTACAGAGAGATCCTTGATGAAAACCTGCTCCAGAGAGCTCAGGACCTCAGACTTGGGCGAAGGTTCACCTTCCAACATGACAATGACTCAAAGCACACAGCCAAGACAACGCAGGAGTGGCTTCGGGACAACTCTCTGAATGTCCTTGAGTGGCCCAGTCAGAGACCGGACTTGAACCCGATCGAACATCTCTGGACAGACCTGAAAAAAGCTCTGTAGCGATGCTCCCCATCCAATCTGACATTGCTTGAGAGGATTTGCAGAAGAGAATGGGAGAAACTCTCCAAATACAGGTGTCAAGCTTGTGTCAAGCTTGTAGCGTCATATCCAGGAAGACTTGAGGCTGTAATCTCAACAAAGTACTGAGTGAATACTTATGTAAATGTGATATTTATTATTATTTATAAATTAGCACAAAACATACCTGTTTTTGCTTTGTCATTGTGTGTAGACTCATGAGGGGGAAAAAAACTATTTAATACATTTTAGAAAAAGGCTGTAATGGTAAAAAAAAATTGGAGAAAAATTCAAGGGGTCTGAATACTTTCCGAATGCACTGATTGTTTCCCAATGAAGCCCCTTGAAATGAATTGACAGAGAGAGACAAAGAGAGAGAACTTTTGTGAGTGTGATGTTTATTGGTAATTTCTTGTTTATTTCACCTTTGATTAGAATCTACTTCACTTGCTTTGGCAAGGTAAACATATGTTAAACATACCAATAAAGCCCTTTGAATTTAATTTAATCAAGAGAAAGAGAGAATAAAGAAGGTGAGAGAAAGAAAGACCTGCTATGCCACCATGCTCAAATTTTTCTCTCCCAACCATGGGGTGTTGGATGGCGATGCTGCTTGGCCCAACCGACAGTAGACTAATTAGCAGCTAGGACCCAACAATCATACTCCCTAATAATACTCCCTAACCATCCTCCCAAACCATCCTCCCAAACCAAACCTCGCAAATCATCCTCCCTAATCATCCTCCTTAACCATCCTCCCTAACCATACTCCCTAACCATCCTCCCTAATTATACTCCCTAACATCCTCCCTAATTATACTCCCTAATCATCCTCCCTAATCATACTCCCTAATTATACTCCCTAATCATCCTCCCTAACCATCCTCCCTAACCATCCTCCCTAACCATCCTCCCTAATGTCCTCCCTAACCCTCCTCCCTAATCATCCTCCCTAACCATCCTCCCTAATCATCCTCCCTAACCATCCACCATAAAAATCCTCCCTAACCATACTCCCTAATTATACTCCCTAACCATCCTCCCTAATCGTACTTCCTAATCATCCTCCCTAAACATCCTCCCTAATCATCCTCCCTAATCATCCTCCCTAACCATCTTCCCCAATAAATCTCTCTAACCATCCTCCCTAACCATCCTCCCAAATCATCCTCCCTAATCATCCTCTCTAACCATCCTCGCTACTCATCCTCCCTAAACATCCTCCCTAATAATCCTCCCTAATCATCCTCCCTAACCATCTTCCCTAATAAATCTCCCTAACCATCCTCCCTAACCATCCTCCCAAATCATCCTCCCTAATCATCTTCTCTAACCATCCTCCCTAACCATCCTCCCTAACCATACTCCCTCATTTTAATCCCTAAACATCCCCCCTAATCGTACTCCCTAGTCATCCTCCCGAATCATCCTCCCTAACCATCCTCCCTAACCATCCTCCATAATCATCCTCCCAAACCATCCTCCCTAACCAACCTCCCTAATCATCCTCCCTAACCATCCTCCTTAACCAACATCCCTAATCATCCTCCCTAACTCTCCTCCCTAACCATCTTCCCTAATTATCCTCCATAACCATCCTCCCTAATCATCCTCCCTAACCATCCTCGCTAATCATCCTCCCTAACCATCCTCCTTAACAATCCTCCCTAATCATAATCCCTAATCATAATCCCTAATCATCCTCCTTAACCATCCTCCCTAACCATCCTCCCTAATTATCCTCCTTAACCATCCTCCCTTATTTTCAACCCTATCCATCCTACCTTAACATCCTCCCTAACCACCATACTCAACTATCCTCCCTAATCATCCCCCCTAACCATCCTCCCTAACCATCCTCCCTAATCATCCTCCCTAACCATCCTCCCTAATCTTCCTTCTTAACCATTCTTCCTAATCATACTCCCTAATCATCCTCCCTAATCATCCTCCCTAATCATCCTCCCTAACCATCCTCCCTAACGTCCTCCCTAATCATCCTCCCTAATCATCCTCCCTAACCATCCTCCCTAACCATCCTCCCTAATCATCCTCCCTAATCATACTCCCTAATCATCCTCCCTAACCATTATCCCTAACCATCCTCCCTACTCATTCTCCCTAACCATCCTCCTTAACAATCCTCCCTAATCATACTCCCTAATCATCCTCCCTAACCATCCTCCCTAACCATCCTCCCTAACCATCCTCCCTAACCATCCTCCCTAATTTTCATCCCTTTCCATCCTACCTAAACATCCTCCCTAACCACCGTCCTCAACTATCCTACCTAATCATCCTCCCTAACCATACTCCCTAATCATTCTCGCTAACCATCCTACCTTAAACATCCTCCCTAATCATCCTCCCTAACCATCCTCCCTTAACCATCCTCCCTAACCAACCTCCCTAATCATCCTCCCTAACCTTCTTCCGTAACCATCCACCCTAATCATACTCCCTTATCATCCTCCCTAACCAACCTCCCTAATCATCCTCCCTAACCATCCTCCCTAACCATACTCCCTCATTTTAATCCCTAACCATCCCCCCGAATCGTACTCCCTAGTCATCCTCCCGAATCATCCTCCCTAACCATCCTCCCTAACCATCCTCCATAATCATCCTCCCAAACCATCCTCCCTAATAATCCTCCCTAATCATCCTCCCTTATCATCCTCCCTAACCAACCTCCCTAACCATCCACCCTAACCATCCTCCCTAATCATCCCCCCTAACCATCCTCCCTAATCATCCTCCCTAACCATCCTCCTTAACCAACATCCCTAATCATCCTCCCTAACTCTCCTCCCTAACCACCGTCCTCAACTATCCTCCCTAACCATCCTCCCTAACCATCCTCCCTAACCATCCTCCCTAATCATCCTCCCTAACCATCCTCCCTAATCTTCCTTCTTAACCATTCTTCCTAATCATACTCCCTAATCATCCTCCCTAATCATACTTCCTAACCATCCTCCCTAATCATCCTCCCTAACATCCTCCCTAATTATCCTCCCTAATTATCCTCCCTAATTATCCTCCCTAATCTTCCTTCTTAACCATTCTTCCTAATCATACTCCCTAATCATCCTCCCTAATCATACTTCCTAACCATCCTCCCTAATCATCCTCCCTAACATCCTCCCTCATTATCCTCCCTAATTATCCTCCCTAATTATCCTCCCTAATCATCCTCCCTAACCATCCTCCCTAACCATCCTCCCTAACCATCCTCCCTACTCATCCTCCCTAACCATCCTCCTTAACAATCCTCCCTAATCATCCTCCCTAATCATCCTCCCTAACCATCCTCCCTAACCATCCTCCCTAATTTTCATCCCTTTCCATCCTACCTAAAAATCCTCCCTAACCACCATCCTCAACTATCCTACCTAATCATCTTCCCTAACCATACTCCCTAATCATCCTCCCTAACCATCCTCCCTAATCATTCTCGCTAACCATCCTACCTTAACCATCCTCCCTAATCATCCTCCCTTAACCATCCTCCCTAACCAACCTCCCTAATCATCCTCCCTAACCTTCTTCCGTAACCATCCACCCTAATCATACTCCCTCATCATCCTCCCTAACCAACCTCCCTAACCATCCTCCCTAACAGTCCTCCTTAACCATCCTCCCTAATCATCCTCCCTAACCATCCTCCCTAACCATACTCCCTCATTTTAATCCCTAACCATCCCCCCGAATCGTACTCCCTAGTCATCCTCCCAAATCATCCTCCCTAACCATCCTCCCTAACCATCCTCCATAATCATCCTCCCAAACCATCATCCCTAATAATCCTCCCTAATCATTCTCCTTAATCATCCTCTCTTACCATCCTACCTAATCAGTCTCCCTAACCATCCTCCCTTAACCATCCTCCCTAAGCAACCTCCCTAATCATCCTCCCTAACCTTCTTCTGTAACCATCATCCCTAATCATACTCCCTTATCATCCTCCCTAACCAACCTCCCTAACCATCCACCCTAACCATCCTCCCTAATCATCCCCCTAACCATCCTCACTAATCATCCTCCCTAACCATCCTCCTTAACCAACCTCCCTAATCATCCTCCCTAACCATCCTCCTTAACCAACATCCCTAATCATCCTCCCTAACTCTCCTCCCTAACCATCCTCCCTAATTATCCTCCATAACCATCCTCGCTAATCATCCTCCCTAACCATCCTCGCTAATCATCCTCCCTAACCATCCTCCTTAACAATCCTCCCTAATCATAATCCCTAATCATCCTCCTTAACCATCCTCCCTAACCATCCTCCCTAATTATCCTCCTTAACCATCCTCCCTTATTTTCAACCCTATCCATACTACCTAAACATCCTCCCTAACCACCGTCCTCAACTATCCTCCCTAATCATCCCCCCTAACCATCCTCCCTAACCATCCTCCCTAACCATCCTCCCTAATCATCCTACCTAACCATCCTCCCTAATCTTCCTTCTTAACCATTCTTCCTAATCATACTCCCTAATCATACTCCCTAATCATCCTCCCTAATCATCCTCCCTAACCATCCTCCCTAACATCCACACTAATCATCCTACCTAACCATCCTCCCTAACCATCCTCCCTAACCATCCTCCCTAACATCCTCCCTAATCATCCTACCTAACCATCCTCCCTAACCATCCTCCCTAACCATCCTCCCTAATCATACTCCCTAATCATCCTCCCTAACCATCCTCCCTAACCATCCTCCCTAACCATCCTCCCTAATTATCCTCCATAACCATCCTCCCTAATCATCCTCCCTAACCATCCTCCCTTAACCATCCTCCCTAACCAACCTCCCTAATCATCCTCCCTAACCTTCTTCCCTAACCATCCTACCTAATTATCCTCCTTAACCATCCTCCCTTATTTTCAACCCTATCCATCCTACCTAAACATCCTCCCTAACCAACGTCCTCAACTAGCCTCCCTAATCATTCTCGCTAACCATCCTCCCTAATCATCCCCCCGAACCATCCTCCCTAACCATCCTCCCTAATCATCCTCCCTAATCATTCTCGCTTACCATCCTCCCTTAACCATCCTCCCTAACCATAATCCCTAATCATTCTCCCTTAACCAACCTCCCTTAACCATCGTCCCTTACCATCCTCCATAACATCCTCCATAAGCATCCTCCCTAACAGTCCTCCCTAACCATCCTCCCTAACCATACTCCCTAATTTTAATCCCTAACCATCCTCCCTAACCATCCTCCCTAACCATCCTCCCTAACCATCCTCCATAATCATCCTCCCAAACCATCCTCCCTAATAATCCTCCCTAACCATCCTCCCTAACCATACTCCCTAATTTTAATCCCTAACCATCCTCCCTAACCATCCTCCCTAACCATCCACCCTAACCATCCTCCCTAACCATCCTCCATAATCATCCTCCCAAACCATCCTCCCTAATAATCCTCCCTAATCATCCTCCCTAATCATCCTCTCTAACCATCCTCCCTGATCATCCTCCCCTACCGTGCTCCCTTAACTATCCTCCCTAACCAACCTCCCTAACCATCCTCCTTAACCATCCTCCCTAATCATCCTCCCTAACCATCCTCCTTAACCAACCTCCCTAATCATCCTCCTTAACTATTCTCCCTAACCATCCTCCCTAATCATCAACCCTAATCATCCTCCATAACCATCCTCCCTAATCATCCTCCCTAACCATCCTCCCTAATCATCCTCCCTAACCATCCTCCCTAACCATCCTCCCTAACCATCCTCCCTAATCATCCTCCCTAATCATCCTCCCTAATCATCCTCCCTAATCATCCTCCCTAATCATCCTCCCTAACCATCCTCCTTAACAATCCTCCCTAATCATACTCCCTAATCATCCTCCCTAACCATCCTCCCTAACCATCCTCCCTAACCATCCTCCCTAATTTTCATCCCTTTCCATCCTACCTAAACATCCTCCCTAACCACCGTCCTCAACTATCCTACCTAATCATCCTCCCTAACCATACTCCATAATCATCCTCCTTAACCATCCTCCCTAATCATTCTCGCTAATCATCCTACCTTAACCATCCTCCCTAATCATCCTCCCTAACCATCCTCCCTTAACCATCCTCCCTAACCAACCTCCCTAATCATCCTCCCTAACCTTCTTCCCTAACCATCCTCCCTAATTATCCTCCTTAACCATCCTCCCTTATTTTCAACCCTATCCATCCTACCTAAACATCCTCCCTAACCACCGTCCTCAACTATCCTCCCTAATCATTCTCGCTAACCATCCTCCCTAATCATCCCCCCGAACCATCCTCCCTAACCATCCTCCCTAACCATCCTCCCTAATCATCCTCCCTAATCATTCTCCCTTACCATCCTCCCTTAACCATCCTCCCTAACCATCCTCCCTAATCATTCTCCCTTAACCAACCTCCCTTAACCATCGTCCCTTACCATCCTCCTTAACATCCTCCATAAGCATCCTCCCTAACAGTCCTCCCTAACCATCCTCCCTAACCATACTCCCTAATTTTAATCCCTAACCATCCTCCCGAATCGTACTCCTTAATCATCCTACCGAATCATCCTCCCTAACCATCCTCCATAATCATCCTCCCAAACCATCCTCCCTAATAATCCTCCCTAATCATCCTCCCTAATCATCCTCTCTAACCATCCTCCCTGATCATCCTCCCCTACCGTCCTCCCTGAACTATCCTCCCTAACCAACCTCCCTAACCATCCTCCTTAACCATCCTCCCTAATCATCCTCCCTAACCATCCTCCTTAACCAACCTCCCTAATCATCCTCCCTAACTATTCTCCCTAACCATCCTCCCTAATCATCAACCCTAATCATCCTCCATAACCATCCTCCCTAATCATCCTCCCTAACCATCCTCCCTAATCATCCTACCCAACCATCCTCCTTAACAATCCTCCCTAATCATTCTCCCTAACCATCCTCCCTTAACCATCCTCCCTAATCATCCTCCCTAACCCTCCTCCCTTAAGCATCCTCCCTAACCAACCTCCCTAATCATCCTCCCTAACCTTATTCCGTAACCATCCTCCCTAATCAAACTCCCTTATCATCTTCCCTAACCAACCTCCCGAACCATCCTCCCTAACCACCCTCCTTAACCATCCTCCCTAATCATCCTCCCTAACCATCCTCCCTAATCATCCTCCCTAACCATCCTCCTTAACCAACCTCCCTAATTATCCTCCCTAACCATCCTCCTTAACCAACCTCCCTAATCATCCTCCCAAACTATCCTCCCTAACCATTCTCCCTAACCATCCTCCCTAATCATCCTCCCTAATCATCCTCCCTAATCATCCTCCATAACCATCCTCCCTAATCATCCTCCCTAACCATCCTCCCTAATCATTCTCCCTAACCAACCTCCCTTAACCATCGTCCCTTACCATCCTCCATAACATCCTCCATAAGCATCCTCCCTAATGATCCTCCCTAACAGTCCTCCCAAACCATCCTCCCTAACCATACTCCCTAATTCTAATCCCTAACCATCCTCCCGAATCATACTCCTTAATCATCCTCAAGAATCATCCTCCCTAACCATCCTCCATAATCATCCTCCCAAACCATCCTCCATAATAATCCTCCCTAATCATCCTCCCTAATCATCCTCTCTAACCATCCTCCCTGATCATCCTCCCCTACCGTCCTCCCTGAACTATCCTCCCTAACCAACCTCCCTAACCATCCTCCTTAACCATCCTCCCTAATCATCCTCCCTAACCATCCTCCTTAACCAACCTCCCTAATCATCCTCCCTAACTATTCTCCCTAACCATTCTCCCTAACCATTCTCCCTAACCATCCTCCCTAATCATCAACCCTAATCATCCTCCATAACCATCCTCCCTAATCATCCTCCCTAACCATCCTCCCTAAACATCCTACCCTAACCATCCTCCTTAACAATCCTCCCTAATCATTCTCCCTAACCATCCTCCCTTAACCATCCTCCCTAATCATCCTCCCCTACCGTCCTCCCTGAACTATCCTCCCTAACCAACCTCCCTAACCATCCTCCTTAACCATCCTCCCTAATCATCCTCCCTAACCATCCTCCTTAACCAACCTCCCTAATCATCCTCCCTAACTATTCTCCCTAACCATTCTCCCTAACCATTCTCCCTAACCATCCTCCCTAATCATCAACCCTAATCATCCTCCATAACCATCCTCCCTAATCATCCTCCCTAACCATCCTCCCTAAACATCCTACCTAACCATCCTCCTTAACAATCCTCCCTAATCATTCTCCCTAACCATCCTCCCTTAACCATCCTCCCTAATCATCCTCCCTAACCCTCCTCCCTTAAGCATCCTCCCTAACCAACCTCCCTAATCATCCTCCCTAACCTTCTTCCGTAACCATCCTCCCTAATCAAACTCCCTTATCATCTTCCCTAACCAACCTCCCGAACCATCCTCCCTAACCACCCTCCTTAACCATCCTCCCTAATCATCCTCCCTAACCATCCTCCCTAATCATCCTCCCTAAACATCCTCCTTAACCAACCTCCCTAATTCTCCTCCCTAACCATCCTCCCTAATCATCCTCCCTAATCATCCTCCCTAATCATCCTCCATAACCATCCTCCCTAATCATCCTCCCTAACAATCCTCCTTTATCATACTCCCTAATCATTCTCCCTAACCATCCTCCCTTAACCATCCTCCCTAATCATCCTCCCTAACCATCCTCCCTTATCATCTTCACTAACCAACCTCCCAAACCATCCTCCCTAACCATCCTCCATAATCATCCTCCCTAACCATCCTCCTTAACCAACATCCCTAATCATCCTCCCTAACTCTCCTCCCTAACCATTCTCCCTAACCATCCTCCCTAATCATCCTCCCTAATTATCCTCCATAACAATCCTCCCTAATCATCCTCCCTAACCATCCTCCCTAATCATCCTCCCTAACCATCCTCCTTAACAATCCTCGCTAATCATAATCCCTAATCATCCTCCTTAACCATCCTCCCTAATTATCATCCCTATCCATCCTACCTAAACATCCTCCCTAACCACCGTCCTCAACTATCCTCCCTATTCATCCTCCCAAACCATACTCCATAACCATCCTCCCTAATCATCCTCCCTAATCATTCTCCCTAACCATCCTCCCTTAACCATCCTCCCTAAAGAGCCTCCCTAATCATCCTCCCTAACCTTCTTCCGTAACCATCCTCCCTAATCATACTCCCTTATCATCTTCCCTAATCAACCTCCCGAACCATCCTCCCTAACCATCCTCCTTAACCATCCTCCCTAATCATCCTCCCTAACCATCCTCCCTAATCATCCTCCCTAACCATCCTCCCTAATCATCCTCCCTAACCATCCTCCTTAACCAAACTCCCTAATCATCCTCCCTAACCATCCTCCTTAACCAACCTCCCTAATCATCCTCCCAAACTATCCCCCCTAACCATTCTCCCTAACCATCCTCCCTCATCATCCTCCCTAATCATCCTCCATAACCATCCTCCCTAACCATCCTCCCTAATCATCCTCCCTAACCAACCTCCCTTAACCATCGTCCCTAACCATCCTCCAAACATCCTCCCTAATCAACCTCCCGAACCATCCTCGATAACCATCCTCCAGAATCATCCTCCATAAGCATCCTCCCTAATGATCCTCCCTAACAATCCTCCCTAACCATCCTCCCTTACCATACTCCCTAATTTTAATCCCTAACCATCCTCCCGAATCGTACTCCTTAATCATCCTCCCAAACTATCCTCCCTAACCATCCTCCCTAACCATCCTCCCTAACCATCCTCCCTAACCATCCTCCCTAATCATCCTCCATAACCATCCTCCCTAATCATCCTCCCTAATCATCCTCCCTAACAATCCTCCCTTATCATACTCCCTAATCATCCTCCCTAACCATCCTCCCTAACCATCCTCCCTAATCATCTTCCTTAACCACCCTCCCTAATTATCATCCCTATCCATCCTACCTAATCATCCTCCCTAACCACCATCCTCAACTATCCTCCCTTATCATCCTATCTAACCATCCTCCCTTACCATACTCCCTAATTTTAATCCCTAACCATCCTCCATAATCAGCCTCCCAAACCATCCTCTCTAATAATCCTCCCTAAACATCCTCTCTAACCATCCTCCCTAATCATCCTCCCTAACCGTCCTCCCTTAACCATCCTCCCTAACCAACCTCCCTAATCATCCTCCCTAACCTTCTTCCGTAACCATCCTCCCTAATCATACTCCCTTATCATCCTCCCTAACCAACCTCCCTAACCATCCTCCCTAACCATCCTCCTTAACCATCCTCCCTAATCATCCTCCCTAACCATCCTCCCTAATCTTCCTCCTTAACCATTCTTCCTAATCATACTCCCAAATCATCCTCCCTAATCATATTTCCTAATCATCCTCCCTAATCAAACTCCCGATTCATCCTCCCTAACCATCCTCCATAACCATCCTCCCTAACAATCCTCCCTATCCATCCTCCCTAACCATACTCCCTCATTTTATTCCCTAACCATCCTCCCGAATCGTACTCCCTAACAATCCTCCCTAACCATCCTCCATAATCATCCTCCCTATTCATCCTCTCTAACCATCCTCCCTAATCATCCTCCCTAACCATCCTCCCTAACCATCCTCCCTAACCATCCTCCTTAACCAACCTCCCTAATCATCCTCCCTAATCATCCTCCCTAACCATCCTCCTTAACCAACCTCTCTTTTTATTTTATTTTATTCCACCTTTATTTAACCAGGTAGGCTAGTTGAGAACAAGTTCTCATTTGCAACTGCGACCTGGCCAAGATAAAGCATAGCAGTGTGAACAGACAACACAGAGTTACACATGGAGTAAACAATTAACGAGTCAATAACACAGTAGAAAAAAGGGGAGTCTATATACATTGTGTGCAAAAGGCATGAGGAGGTAGGCGAATAATTACAATTTTGCAGATTAACACTGGAGTGATAAATGATTAGATGGTCATGTACAGGTAGAGATATTGGTGTGCAAAAGAGCAGAAAAGTAAATAAATAAAAACAGTATGGGTATGAGGTAGGTGAAAATGGGTGGGCTATTTACCAATAGACTATGTACAGCTGCAGCGATCGGTTAGCTGCTCAGATAGCAGATGTTTGAAGTTGGTGAGGGAGATAAAAGTCTCCAACTTCAGTGATTTTTGCAATTCGTTCCAGTCACAGGCAGCAGAGTACTGGAACGAAAGGCGGCCAAATGAGGTGTTGGCTTTAGGGATGATCAGTGAGATACACCTGCTGGAGCGCGTGCTATGGATGGGTGTTGCCATCGTGACCAGTGAACTGAGATAAGGCGGAGCTTTACCTAGCATGGACTTGTAGATGACCTGGAGCCAGTGGGTCTGGCGACGAATATGTAGCGAGGGCCAGCCGACTAGAGCATACAAGTCGCAGTGGTGGGTGGTATAAGGTGCTTTAGTGACAAAACGGATGGCACTGTGATAAACTGCATCCAGTTTGCTGAGTAGAGTGTTGGAAGCAATTTTGTAGATGACATCGCCGAAGTCGAGGATCGATAGGATAGTCAGTTTTACTAGGGTAAGTTTGGCGGCGTGAGTGAAGGAGGCTTTGTTGCGGAATAGAAAGCCGACTCTTGATTTGATTTTTGATTGGAGATGTTTGATATGAGTCTGGAAGGAGAGTTTACAGTCTAGCCAGACACCTAGGTACTTATAGATGTCCACATATTCAAAGTCGGAACCATCCAGGGTGGTGATGCTAGTCGGGCATGCGGGTGCAGGCAGCGATCGGTTGAAAAGCATGCATTTGGTTTTACTAGTGTTTAAGAGCAGTTGGAGGCCACGGAAGGAGTGTTGTATGGCATTGAAGCTCGTTTGGAGGTTAGATAGCACAGTGTCCAAGGACAAGCCGGAAGTATATAGAATGGTGTCGTCTGCGTAGAGGTGGATCAGGGAATCGCCCGCAGCAAGAGCAACATCATTGATATATACAGAGAAAAGAGTCGGCCCGAGAATTGAACCCTGTGGCACCCCCATAGAGACTGCCAGAGGACCGGACAGCATGCCCTCCGATTTGACACACTGAACTCTGTCTGCAAAGTAATTGGTGAACCAGGCAAGGCAGTCATCCAAAAAACCGAGGCTACTGAGTCTGCCGATAAGAATATGGTGATTGACAGAGTCGAAAGCGTTGGCAAGGTCGATGAAGACGGCTGCACAGTACTGGCTTTTATCGATGGCGGTTATGATATCGTTTAGTACCTTGAGTGTGGCTGAGGTGCACCCGTGACCGGCTCGGAAACCAGATTGCACAGCGGAGAAGGTACGGTGGGATTCGAGATGGTCAGTGACCTGTTTGTTGACTTGGCTTTCGAAGACCTTAGATAGGCAGGGCAGGATGGATATAGGTCTGTAACAGTTTGGGTCCAGGGTGTCTCCCCCTTTGAAGAGGGGGATGACTGCGGCAGCTTTCCAATCCTTGGGGATCTCAGACGATATGAAAGAGAGGTTGAACAGGCTGGTAATAGGGGTTGCGACAATGGCGGCGGATAGATTCAGAAATAGAGGGTCCAGATTGTCAAGCCCAGCTGATTTGTATGGGTACAGGTTTTGCAGCTCTTTCAGAACATCTGCTATCTGGATTTGGGTAAAGGTGAACCTGGAGAGGCTTAACCATTCTCCCTAACCATCCTCGAAAATCATCCTCCCTAATCATCCTCCATAACCATCCTCCCTAATCATCCTCCCTAACCATCCTCCCTAATCATCCTCCCTAACCATCCTCCTTAACAATCCTCCCTAATCATACTCCCTAATCATCCTCCCTAACCATCCTCCCTAACCATCCTCCCTAACCATCCTCCCTAATTATCCTCCTTAACCATCCTCCCTAATTTTCATCCCTATCCATCCTACCTAAACATCCTCCCTAACCACCGTCCTCAACTATCCTCCCTAATCATCCTCCCTAAACTTCCTCCCTAACATCCTCCCTTAACCATCCTCCCTAACCATCCTCCCTAACCATCCTCCCTAATCATTCTCCCTTTCCAACCTCCCTTAACCATCGTCCCTAACCATCCTCCATAACATCCTCCATAAGCATCCTCCCTAATGATCCTCCCTAACAGTCCTTCCTAACCATCCTCCCTTACCATACTCCCTAATTTTAATCCCTAACCATCCTCCCGAATCGTACTCCTTAATCATCCTCCCGAATCATCCTCCCTAACCATCCTCCATAATCATCCTCCCAAACCATCCTCCCTAATAATGCTCAATAATCATCCTCCCTAATCATCCTCTCTAACCATCCTCCCTAATCATCCTCCCTAACCGTCCTTCCTTAACCATCCTCCCTAACCAACCTCCCTAATCATCCTCCCTAACCTTCTTCCGTAACCATCCTCCCTAATCATACTCCCTTATCATCCTCCCTAACCAACCTCCCTAACCATCCTCCCTAATCATCCTCCTTAATCATCCTCCCTAATCATCCTCCCTAACCATCCTCCCTATCCATCCTCCCTAATCTTTCTCCTTAAACATTCTTCCGAATCATACTCCCTAGTCATCCTCCCTAATCATACTTCCTAATCATCCTCCCTATCCATCCTACCTAAACATCCTCCCTAACCACCGTCCTCAACTATCCTCCCTAATCATCCTCCCTAACCATCCTCCCTAACCATCCTCCCTAATCATCCTCCCTCACCATCCTCCCAAATCATTCTCCCTAACCAACCTCCCTTAACCATCGTCCCGAACCATCCTCCATAACATCCTCCCTAATCATCCTCCCGAACCATCCTCGATAACCACCCTCCAGAATCATCCTCCATAAGCATCCTCCCTAATGATCCTCCCTAACAATCCTCCCTAAACATCCTCCCTAACCATACTCCTCATTTTAATCCCTAACCATCCTCCCGAATCGTACTCCCTAATCATCCTCCCGAACAATCCTCCCTAACCATCCTCACTAACCATCCTCCATAATCATCCTCCCAAACCATCCTCCCTAATAATCCTCCCTAATCATCCTCCTTAATCATACTCTCTAACCATCCTCCCTAATCATCCTCTCTAATCATCCTCTCTAACCATCCTCCCTAATCATCCTCCCTAACTGACCTCCCTTAACCATCCTCCCTATCCATCCTCCCTAATCTTCCTCCTTAACCATTCTTCCTAATCATACTCCCTAGTCATCCTCCCTAATCATACTTCCTAATCATCCTCCCTATCCATCCTACCTAAACATCCTCCCTAACCAACGTCCTCAACTATCCTCCCTAACCATCCTCCCTAACCATCCTAACTAATCATCCTCCCTAATCATCCTCCCTAACCATCCTCCCTAACCATCCTCCCTAACCATCCTCCCTAACCATCCTCCATACCATCCTCCCTAACCATCCTCGATAACCATCCTCCAGAATCATCCTCCAGAATCATCCTCCATAAGCATCCTCCCTAATGATCCTCCCTAACGATCCTCCCTAACCATCATCCCTAACCATACTCCCTAATTTTAATCACTAACCATCCTCTCGAATCGTACTCCTTAATCATCCTCCCAAATCATCCTCCCTAACCATCCTCCCTAACCATCCTCCATAATCATCCTCCCAAACCATCCTCCCTAATAATCCTCCCTCATCATCCTCCCTAATCATCCTCTCTAACCATCCTCCCTAATCATCCTCCCTAACTGTCCTCCCTTAACCATCCTCCCTAACCAACCTCCCTAATCATCCTCCCTAACCTTCTTCCGTAACCATCCTCCCTCATCATACTCCCTTATCATCCTCCCTAACCAACCTCCCTAACCATCCTCCCTAACCATACTCCTTAACCATCCTCCCTAATCATCCTCCCTAACCATCCTCCCTAATCTTCCTTCCTAATAGTACTCTCCTAATGATCCTCCCTAATCATACTTCCTAATCATCCTCCCTAACCATCCTCCCTAACATCCTCCCTAATCATCCTCCCTAATCATCCTCCCTAACCATCCTCCCTAACCATCCTCCCTAATCATCCTCCCTAACCATCCTCCCTAACCATCCTCCCTAACCAAACTCCCGATTCGTCCTCCTTAACCGTCCTCCCTAACTGTTCTCCCTAACCATCCTCCATAACCATCCTCCCTAACAATCCTCCCTAACCATCCTCCCTAACCATACTCCCTCATTTTAATCCCTAACCATCCTCCCGAATCGTACTCCCTAACAATCCTCCCTAACCATCCTCCATAATCATCCTCCCTAACCATCCTCCCTAATCATCCTCCCTAACCATCCTCCCTTAATCATCCTCCCTAACCATCTTCCGTAACCATCCTCCCTAATCATACTCCCATATCATCCTCCCTAATCATTCTCCCTAACCAACCTCCCTTAACCATCGTCCCTAACCATCCTCCATAACATTCTCCCTAACCATCCTCCCTAACCATCCTCGATAACCATCCTCCAGAATCATCCTCCATAAGCATCCTCCCTAATGATCCTCCCTCATCATCCTCCCTAATCATCCTCTCTAACCATCCTCCCTAATCATCCTCCCTAACCGTCCTCCCTTAACCATCCTCCCTAACCAACCTCCCTAATCATCCTCCCTAACCTTCTTCCGTAACCATTCTCCCTCATCATACTCCCTTATCATCCTCCCTAACCAACCTCCCTAACCATCCTCCTTAACCATCCTCCCTAATCATCCTCCCTAACCATCCTCCCTAATCTTCCTTCCTAATCATACTCCCTAATGATCCTCCCTAATCATACTTCCTAATCATCCTCCCTAACCATCCTCCCTAACATCCTCCCTAATCATCCTCCCTAATCATCCTCCCTAATCATCCTCCCTAACCATCCTCCCTAATCATCCTCCCTAATCATCCTCCCTAACCATCCTCCCTAACCATCCTCCCTAACCATCCTCCCTAATCAAACTCCCGATTCGTCCTCCCTAACCGTCCTCCCTACCCGTTCTCCCTAACCATCCTCCATAACCATCCTCCCTAACAATCCTCCCTAACCATCCTCCCTAACCATACTCCCTCATTTTAATCCCTAACCATCCTCCCGAATCGTACTCCCTAAAAATCCTCCCTAACCATCCTCCCTAACATCCTCCCTTAACCATCCTCCCTAACCATCCTCCCTAACCATCCTCCCTAATCATTCTCCCTTTCCAACCTCCCTTAACCATCGTCCCTAACCATCCTCCATAACATCCTCCATAAGCATCCTCCCTAATGATCCTCCCTAACAGTCCTTCCTAACCATCCTCCCTTACCATACTCCCTAATTTTAATCCCTAACCATCCTCCCGAATCGTACTCCTTAATCATCCTCCCGAATCATCCTCCCTAACCATCCTCCATAATCATCCTCCCAAACCATCCTCCCTAATAATGCTCAATAATCATCCTCCCTAATCATCCTCTCTAACCATCCTCCCTAATCATCCTCCCTAACCGTCCTTCCTTAACCATCCTCCCTAACCAACCTCCCCAATCATCCTCCCTAACCTTCTTCCGTAACCATCCTCCCTAATCATACTCCCTTATCATCCTCCCTAACCAACCTCCCTAACCATCCTCCCTAATCATCCTCCTTAATCATCCTCCCTAATCATCCTCCCTAACCATCCTCCCTATCCATCCTCCCTAATCTTTCTCCTTAAACATTCTTCCGAATCATACTCCCTAGTCATCCTCCCTAATCATACTTCCTAATCATCCTCCCTATCCATCCTACCTAAACATCCTCCCTAACCACCGTCCTCAACTATCCTCCCTAATCATCCTCCCTAACCATCCTCCCTAACCATCCTCCCTAATCATCCTCCCTCACCATCCTCCCAAATCATTCTCCCTAACCAACCTCCCTTAACCATCGTCCCGAACCATCCTCCATAACATCCTCCCTAATCATCCTCCCGAACCATCCTCGATAACCATCCTCCAGAATCATCCTCCATAAGCATCCTCCCTAATGATCCTCCCTAACAATCCTCCCTAAACATCCTCCCTAACCATACTCCCTCATTTTAATCCCTAACCATCCTCCCGAATCGTACTCCCTAATCATCCTCCCGAACAATCCTCCCTAACCATCCTCACTAACCATCCTCCATAATCATCCTCCCAAACCATCCTCCCTAATAATCCTCCCTAATCATCCTCCTTAATCATACTCTCTAACCATCCTCCCTAATCATCCTCTCTAATCATCCTCTCTAACCATCCTCCCTAATCATCCTCCCTAACTGTCCTCCCTTAACCATCCTCCCTATCCATCCTCCTAATCTTCCTCCTTAACCATTCTTCCTAATCATACTCCCTAGTCATCCTCCCTAATCATACTTCCTAATCATCCTCCCTATCCATCCTACCTAAACATCCTCCCTAACCAACGTCCTCAACTATCCTCCCTAACCATCCTCCCTAACCATCCTAACTAATCATCCTCCCTAATCATCCTCCCTAACCATCCTCCCTAACCATCCTCCCTAACCATCCTCCCTAACCATCCTCCATACCATCCTCCCTAACCATCCTCGATAACCATCCTCCAGAATCATCCTCCAGAATCATCCTCCATAAGCATCCTCCCTAATGATCCTCCCTAACGATCCTCCCTAACCATCATCCCTAACCATACTCCCTAATTTTAATCCCTAACCATCCTCTCGAATCGTACTCCTTAATCATCCTCCCGAATCATCCTCCCTAACCATCCTCCCTAACCATCCTCCATAATCATCCTCCCAAACCATCCTCCCTAATAATCCTCCCTCATCATCCTCCCTAATCATCCTCTCTAACCATCCTCCCTAATCATCCTCCCTAACTGTCCTCCCTTAACCATCCTCCCTAACCAACCTCCCTAATCATCCTCCCTAACCTTTTCCGTAACCATCCTCCCTCATCATACTCCCTTATCATCCTCCCTAACCAACCTCCCTAACCATCCTCCCTAACCATACTCCTTAACCATCCTCCCTAATCATCCTCCCTAACCATCCTCCCTAATCTTCCTTCCTAATCATACTCCCTAATGATCCTCCCTAATCATACTTCCTAATCATCCTCCCTAACCATCCTCCCTAACATCCTCCCTAATCATCCTCCCTAATCATCCTCCCTAACCATCCTCCCTAACCATCCTCCCTAATCATTCTCCCTAACCATCCTCCCTAACCATCCTCCCTAACCAAACTCCCGATTCGTCCTCCTTAACCGTCCTCCCTAACTGTTCTCCCTAACCATCCTCCATAACCATCCTCCCTAACAATCCTCCCTAACCATCCTCCCTAACCATACTCCCTCATTTTAATCCCTAACCATCCTCCCGAATCGTACTCCCTAACAATCCTCCTTAACCATCCTCCATAATCATCCTCCCTAACCATCCTCCCTAATCATCCTCCCTAACCATCCTCCCTTAATCATCCTCCCTAACCATCTTCCGTAACCATCCTCCTAATCATACTCCCATATCATCCTCCCTAATCATTCTCCCTAACCAACCTCCCTTAACCATCGTCCCTAACCATCCTCCATAACATTCTCCCTAACCATCCTCCCTAACCATCCTCGATAACCATCCTCTAGAATCATCCTCCATAAGCATCCTCCCTAATGATCCTCCTCATCATCCTCCCTAATCATCCTCTCTAACCATCCTCCCTAATCATCCTCCCTAACCGTCCTCCCTTAACCATCCTCCCTAACCAACCTCCCTAATCATCCTCCCTAACCTTCTTCCGTAACCATTCTCCCTCATCATACTCCCTTATCATCCTCCCTAACCAACCTCCCTAACCATCCTCCTTAACCATCCTCCCTAATCATCCTCCCTAACCATCCTCCCTAATCTTCCTTCCTAATCATACTCCCTAATGATCCTCCCTAATCATACTTCCTAATCATCCTCCCTAACCATCCTCCCTAACATCCTCCCTAATCATCCTCCCTAATCATCCTCCCTAATCATCCTCCCTAACCATCCTCCCTAATCATCCTCCCTAATCATCCTCCCTAACCATCCTCCCTAACCATCCTCCCTAACCATCCTCTCTAATCAAACTCCCGATTCGTCCTCCCTAACCGTCCTCCCTAACCGTCCTCCCTAACCATCCTCCATAACCATCCTCCCTAACAATCCTCCCTAACCATCCTCCCTAACCATACTCCCTCATTTTAATCCCTAACCATCCTCCCGAATCGTACTCCCTAAAAATCCTCCCTAACCATCCTCCATAATCATCCTCCCTAATCATCCTCTCTAACCATCCTCCCTAATCATCCTCCCTAACCATCCTCCCTTAATCATCCTCCCTAACCATCCTCCCTAATCATCCTCCCTAACCATCTTCCGTAACCATCCTCCCTAATCATACTCCCAAACCATCCTCCCTAACCATGCTCCCTAATTATACTCCCTAATCATCCTCCTTAATCATCCTCCCTAACCATCATCCCTAATCATAATCCCTAACCATCTTCCCTAATCATCATCCCTAACCATCCTCCCTAATCATCCTCCCTAACCCTCCTCCTTAATCATACTCCCTAATCATCCTCTCTAACCATCCTCCCTAATCATCCTCCCTAATCATCCTCCCTAATCATCCTCCCTAACCATCCTCCCTAATCAAACTCCCGATTCGTCCTCCCTAACCGTCCTCCCTAACTGTCCTCCCTAACCATCCTCCATAACCATCCTCCCTAACAATCCTCCCTAACCATCCTCCCTAACCATACTCCCTCATTTTAATCCCTAACCATCCACCCTAACCATCCTCCCTAATCATTCTCCCTAACCATCCTCCCTAACCATTCTCCCTAATCATCCTCCGTACTTTAGTTTCTGTCTCAAGTAACTACACCATTAGTACACTCGTAGAAAAGTTTCTATCTTCAACCTTAAAGGGTTCTCCGGGTTTCCCCATAGGAGAATCCTTTTAAGAACCCTTTTTATTCTGGGTTGAACTCTTTTGAGTTCCATGTAGAACCCTTTCCACCAAAAATGGTTCTCCTATAGGGACAGCCAAAGAACCCTTTTGGAACCCTTTTAGGTATTTTTTGTCTTGGATGTGCTCACAAATATGTAAAGTATATTCCGTATGCCTCTAAGACCAGGCTGAGGAGGGGGTGGATTCACACACCATCACCACCACCACCCTCCTTCAACTCAACTCCACCACCATCGTCACCCCTCTCTACATCAATGGAATGGCCCTGTCCCACTCACTGTTATTGTGTTGTCAGTGTTTGTCCTACCTTACTGTGTTGCAATGCATTCAGAGGCATATTTAAGCATGTTTATGGTAAACAGTGTTACTATGGGAAAAATAAGTGTGGAAGTGTCTTTTTACGTAACATAAAGGTAGTGTCAGCAACCTTGTGCAATACAGTTTTCAAATGTGTTTTCAATTTGGAAAATGCATTGCCTGACTAACTCAGTAGCAAAACAACATCCCACGCTGAGTTCACTTTGGCTAAGTACAGCCATTTTTGAAGATGAAAGGCAAACGAACTAAAGTCATGGCTCGTGGTCTCGTCTGTAGCCCCTGGTTTACAATGTTGGGATTCTTCAATCCAAGAGAGGTGGAAACAATTATGTTGCACAACAATAAGCACAAACACTGAGTCCACTAATTGTACATGTTCTCATGTTGGAATTGGAGTTCAGACAGAGTACATGATTTATAATAAGACAACAGGGACACTATCCCAAACAAAGAGAAGGGACATTTTGGTTCCATCCCAACCTCTCTGGCTTGCCCCACCACCTGTATCTTTGTACAGTAGAAAATGTTCTATGGCTGACCTCCTTGGAACAATAGCCCTATCCACAGCTGTGATAAGATCTTTATGAAGTGGAGCAGTGGCATCCCCCCTGTTTGTCTTGTGATGATAGCTGTGCTGGACTCTGCTTCTGGTGAAGGGCCTCGTTGACCTGCTCTGTCAAATGCTGCTTAACACAGGCAGACAACAATAAAGATCAAACTGGTGCTTCTGGTGGCTTTGCATGTCACATTATGTATTCAGAGTTTTAGCTATAGACAAGCACATATTCCTAATATTCACAGTCTTTTGTGAGCTTTGGTTAATTTAGTTGGATAAACGTTAGTTGGCAACTCAACCAAATGCACATCAAAACTAGACGTTGAACTGATATCAGTGCCTAGTGGGATCTGTCTGTTAAACTGAGGTCTGTGCCCAGTGGGATCTGTCTGTTGAACTGATATCAGTGCCTAGTGGGATCTGTATGTTGAACTGATGTCTGTGCCTAGTGGGATCTGTCTGTTGAACTGATATCAGTGCCTAGTGGGATCTGTCTGTTGAACTGATATCAGTGCCTAGTGGGATCTGTCTGTTGAACTGACGTCTGTGCCTAGTGGGATCTGTCTGTTGAACTGATGTCTGTGCCTAGTGGGATCTGTCTGTTGAACTGATGTCTGTGCCTAGTGGGATCTGTCTGTTGAACTGACGTCTGTGCCTAGTGGGATCTGTCTGTTGAACTGATATCAGTGCCTAGTGGGATCTGTCTGTTGAACTGACGTCTGTGCCTAGTGGGATCTGTATGTTGAACTGACGTCTGTGCCTAGTGGGATCTGTCTGTTGAACTGACGTCTGTGCCTAGTGGGATCTGTCTGTTGAACTGACGTCTGTGCCTAGTGGGATCTGTCTGTTGAACTGACGTCTGTGCCTAGTGGGATCTGTCTGTTGAACTGATATCAGTGCCTAGTGGGATCTGTCTGTTGAACTGACGTCTGTGCCTAGTGGGATCTGTCTGTTGAACTGATATCAGTGCCTAGTGGGATCTGTCTGTTGAACTGACGTCTGTGCCTAGTGGGATCTGTCTGTTGAACTGACGTCTGTGCCTAGTGGGATCTGTCTGTTGAACTGATGTCTGTGCCTAGTGGGATCTGTCTGTTGAACTGATGTCTGTGCCTAGTGGGATCTGTCTGTTGAACTGACGTCTGTGCCTAGTGGGATCTGTCTGTTGAACTGATGTCTGTGCCTAGTGGGATCTGTCTGTTGAACTGATATCAGTGCCTAGTGGGATCTGTCTGTTGAACTGATGTCTGTGCCTAGTGGGATCTGTCTGTTGAACTGATGTCTGTGCCTAGTGGGATCTGTCTGTTGAACTGATGTCTGTGCCTAGTGGGATCTGTCTGTTGAACTGATGTCTGTGCCTAGTGGGATCTGTCTGTTGAACTGATATCAGTGCCTAGTGGGATCTGTCTGTTGAACTGATGTCTGTGCCCAGTGGGATCTGTCTGTTGAACTGATGTCAGTGCCTAGTGGGATCTGTCTGTTGAACTGATATCAGTGCCTAGTGGGATCTGTCTGTTGAACTGATATCAGTGCCTAGTGGGATCTGTCTGTTGAACTGATGTCTGTGCCTAGTGGGATCTGTCTGTTGAACTGATGTCTGTGCCCAGTGGGATCTGTCTGTTGAACTGATGTCTGTGCCCAGTGGGATCTGTCTTTTATTTTATTTATTTAATCTTTATTTAACTAGGCAAGTCAGTTAAGAACAAATTCTTATTTACAATGACGGCCTACCAGAAGGCAAAAGGCCTCCTGCGGGGACGGGGGCTGGGATTCAAAAAATTGTATTAAATAACAATATAGGAAAAAAACTCATCACGACAAGAGAGACACCACAACACCTAAGACAACAACATAGCATAGCAGCACCACATGAAAACACAGCATGATAGCAACACAACATGACAACAACATGGTAGCAAAACAACATGGCACAACATGGCAGAAGCACAACATGGTAGCAGCACAACATGGTAGCAGCACAACAACTAATGTCTATGCTCAGTGCAATTTGTCTGTTAAACTGAGGTCAGTGCCCAGTGGGATCTGTCAATAGTATTATTTATCCTTTTCACAGAGTTAAAACATTTGGCCAATTTGGAGTTATGAACTCCTGCTGTACCACCTATATGTACAGACTTTTGAAAACATGTTGTACAACCAGCAGTCTTTGTGATTCTACAGACAACTTTATTCAAAACCACTTAAACTTTATACTAAACATCATGTTTTAATCTGAAGGTACTGCATGTGCTTCAGGCTTCTGTTCAAACTGAACCTTTCCTTCGGGACAACTCTCACCGCAGTGACTCAAAAAGTGTTTCAAGCCAGTGATTTCCAGTCAATATAAAAACGATGCATAAACATACTAATTATTGTCATCTTTTCAGGAGATGACAATAAAAATTCATTGCAGGCTGACATTTCAGATCCATGTGCCAGTAGTCTTGTGTTTTCTCTGATTCTAGGGAAGACAGACATAATAAAACCTCATTTCTGGTCATCTCAGGGAAATGAATCCCAGTTCCGTTGGTAAGAGGATTACATTATAGTAACGATAATTATTGGCTTAGCCTCTGGGAATACAAGACTATCTACCCACGAGAATCCCTCCATCATTCCATCATTTCTCAGAGAGCAAGATTTATAAATGTACATTTCCTGAAGTGCCTGTGGGATGACATCCTGTGATCTTTTCTAGAAGCCCCTCATTGTCTGCTTCCAAATATTCATGTGGAGAAGTTTAATGACGAAGGTATCTAAATGTCCCTTACATCAGATCAGACGTGCTCCACAAGTGTGTCATCAAGAAATATGCATATTGAGTGGGACAGTCGCATATAAAGTACGTCATAGTGTTTTTCTCTGAAATGGGGGACAAAAGGACTCTGTTTGATTTAGCTTTGTTTCATATCCAAACTCAAACAAACTGGTGATTCCTGTACATGAAGGGCATGAACAGTGAGAGTCACAAACTAAGAATTGAGTGCAACAATGTACTCCAAAAAATAGGGTTACCATCATTTTCTCCTTTATCTCACAGAAAGAGATTCTACTCAGTTGACTCATTTGATGACATCTCTGCTATCTGTGTCTGTTTAATGGCAGGATGGAGATGGAGTCTGACTGTAAGTCGCTCTGGATAAGAGTGTCTGCTAAATGACTAAAATGTAAATGTAAAGACAGAGAATCAGTCGCCCGCTCTGAAAAGTAAAATAGCCTGTTTCTCCTGGCTTGTGCAACAGTAGTGACGCTGTCCAGTCCGAGACTGCAGCATGCTGATGTTGGTGCAGTTACTCCAACAGGCATCTGCTTTCCACCGTGCCTGCCATTCCAAGTAGGGTTCCCCAAGCCAGCAGATAATGTGTGCACAAAGAAGCCATTATGACCAATGAAAAAATACCCTGCCCACTGAGTGCCGGCTTGTCTCAAACCGTGTGTCTCATTCACAAATAGTTTCCGCAGAAGCAGGTCAATAGCAGTTGCTTGGATGCTGGGTTGGTCACCGAGATCTTGCCAAGGTTGAGTTTAAATCAATGAGGAAGGTGCCTGCTTTTTATGCCTGAGACAAAATCTGCACTCCGAGCAGTATTTGTTTGTTTTAAGACAATATTATTGCAGGTATTTAAATTCAGGTCCTTGCTCTTGGTCTGCTGAAAGTTCTAGAATTCGGAAGGTATAAGCTGACATTATATATAATTCTATTGATAAAGGATCAGAACAACTGCAGGTTAGGAATGACTTCTCTACAACCTTTTGTAGGGATTTGGGCTGATTACATAGTTGTTATTGATAAATATCCACAGCTTTATTAATCTAGCAATGCAACAGCAGGAAACTCAAGAACTAAAATTATACTGACTAATAGTATTCTGTTTTGTTGTTGGCCAAAGATAGGAAGGTTCACATGAAAAAGAAGGTATGTTGAGACTGTTGACTGTTTGTGATTGCAGGGCTTACAGTGAACGTATATAGTGACTGGACAGATGACCAAAGCTATTAGTAAAGTCAAAGAAATCTAAAGCTTGCAGGGAGAATCCGGTGACCAAGTATCCAGGTAATAGTGTCTCTGACACCTGCCAATATAGTTTAAGGTTAACGTAGATAGAGATAAGTGACAGACATTAAAAATGCAAAAGGTTCATGAATATCCAATGACAGTAAACTGAATGCAAAGGCCTGAGTTTCTCCTTAGAATGCCCTGAGCATCTCATTAGAATGCCCTGGCAATCTCCTAAGAATGCCCTGAGCATCTCCTAAGAATGGCATGAGCATCTCATTAGAATGCCCTGAGCATCTCATTAGAATGCCCTGAGCATCTCCTAAGAATGGCCCTGAGGCATCTCCTAAGAATGGCATGAGCATCTCATAAGAATGGCCTGAAGATCATCTCATTAGATCTCTTTAGAATGGCCTGAAGCATCTCTCTTTAGAATGGCCTTTAAAATGAGATCTCTTTAGATCTCTCTTTAAATTGGCCTGAAGAAGAATGCCTGAAGATCTGAATGCATCTCCCCTAAGAATGGCATGATCTCCTAAGCATCTCATTAGAATGCATCTCCTAAGAATGGCATGAGCATCTCATTAGAATGCCCTGAGCATCTCCTAAGAATGCCCTGAGCATCTCCTAAGAATGGCCTGAGGATCTCCTTAGAATGGCCTGAAGATCTCCTTAGAATAGCCTGAAGATCTCTTTAAAATGGCCTGAAGATCTCTTTAGAATTGCCTGAAGATCTCTTTAGAATGGCCTGAAGATCTCTTTAGAATGGCCTGAAGATCTCCTTAGAATAGCCTGAAGATCTCTTTAAAATGGCCTGAAGATCTCTTTAGAATTGCCTGAAGATCTCTTTAGAATGGCTTGAGGATCTCCTTAGAATGGCCTGAAGATCTCTTTAGAATGGCCTGAAGATCTCTTTAGAATGGCCTGAAGATCTCTTTAGAATGGCCTGAAGATCTCTTTAAAATGGCCTGAAGATCTCTTTAGAATGGCCTGAAGGTCTCTTTAAATTGGCCTGAAGATCTCTTTAGAATGGCCTGAAGGTCTCTTTAAATTGGCCTGAAGATCTCTTTAGAATGGCCTGAAGATCTCTTTAGAATGGCCTGAAGATCTCTTTAGAATGGCCTGAAGATCTCTTTAGAATGCCCTGAGCATCTCTTTAGAATGGCTTGAGGATCTCCTTAGAATGGCCTGAACTTCTTTAAGATGTATATCCTGACAGCTTTAAGTCGTGAGACATCTCTGGGATATCCCTTTACATGTCACTGTAACAATTAAACACTTTGGGGATAGCTGTCTTGAGCCCGGCTTTAGCTCAATGAGCCATGTCGTATTCACAGTAAACAGTATGCAGAGTGCACAACCTGCCACTACCTGCCAATAACACATAAATCCTGATTCCAATAACACATAAATCCTGATTATGACTCAGCGCTCTGTGCAGAGAGATATATCTGTGCAAACACTTTTCAGACAGTTGTTATAACAGGGATTTGTGTGGATGTACATATTATGTCTCAGGTGGGGCCTTTTATCAACTTGAAGGTAGCACTTACTACCCCCAGGCCTGCTGTTCTTACAAATACTTCAGATTGGCTGGAATAAAGCGCCTCAATTTCTCTGTCAATGTCACAGAGGACACACTACGCAGACCAGCTGAAACTATTGTTTTAGGTTAAACCAATAAGAGATGTGATGGCACTGTAAGCTGTTTTTAGAAAAACTTGTGTTGTCAGACATGGGACTGCCTAAATGCTAATAGGTTGAATTTGGTGAATTATGTGAAACACTCGATCTTAATCACATCACATGATGCTGTAAACATACCAGTTCCAGTTCCAATATCAATCAGTTGATATCTCTTCACAAATACTCTTCCCTATTTATCTATGAAGCCTCATCATGTCAAAGCAAATCGTTTCTGAGTATTGTTCATCCATTTTCGTATTCTGACAATGAATCATCCCTCAGACACATTGACACAGCTGCTCTTTTAACGGTTTATTATTTGATGAACACCCAATATAAGTGATTCACCCGATGAAATAATAGCTAAATTACTCTGTTCTAAATTGTTAAAAAGCATACTCTGTGCCAGAGAAGATACAGACAGATAGACTACACATGGGGCTTATTGAGTGAGGGGAGACAGCCTGAAAGCATCAGTGGTGTGGAGATAATGGTGGGAGGCATTGGGCCTTGTGGGGCTAATCAGCTTATTTTACTGCTGTTTATTTACATTGTGGTGGGATAATGTGCTGGTTCTTGCCTAGCAACCTCAGTGACAGCTAAAACCTGCAGGGCTTTATTTTCCCACAATCCACCCCCACTAATCTCATGCAATGTGGATTATTGTTGGGCTGCACTCCAGTTTAGCATTCTCCCACAGAGAATCAGACACCCTGCCTCCATTCCCCCAGTCCTTCTATCCCATTGGCCAGGAGTGTTCGTCTGTGTTCTCCGCTCCTACAATTACTCTGTTCCCTTCATCTTTTTTGACAAGCCCAGAGCTCTCTGTTTGGACATCAGGTTTTCGATGCAGATGGGTTTATCGCACCACTAGATCACATCAATCCCACACTACAACATTCAAATAAACCATCTCTCTCTCGACCGACACAGACACTTACAGATTAATCATGTTCAGAAAAAACAAGGAAATATGGATCCTGTGAGAAAAGGTTCACCATTAATCAGCTGAATGTGTTTTGGAGGATCAGTGGACAAAGATGTCTTCCTTCCTAGCACAAACAACTTACTGGCTTACTGGTGTTTCTTATATAGTAGAGGACCAAAGGGAGTGCTCTCATCGACATGATTCTGGAATGCATCACAGAATGAAATCCCCAAACACCATTAGAAGGTATAAAGAGATCCTAAGTATCCTAAGAGATAAGGCCAAATCCCTATGAAAATACCACAGAGATGTTCCATACTGCATGTTCCCTATGCAGTATGCACATAGTACAGAATGTTCTTCCTGCTGTCTGAAACTGTTATCACTATCCAGCCTGGTACAGCCCTGGATTCCTTTACTTATATGAGCAAATCTGGAGCCTGATGAAAGCTTGTCTTTTCACCCCAAGCCACTCTGACTGACTCTGACTATGGTTCTGGAAAAATCAAATGAAAAAGCACATCAATTGCTTCGTGGACTTTATTTAAAGTTTATGTAATTCAAGTAAACAGTGACCACAGAGACCCAGGAAATATACATTTGATGCATTTCAAATGTCAAATGTCAGCTGATAAATGTGGACTGCACTGTTAGTTTTTAGAAGTGCCTTTTATATAATCAAGGTAACTTATATAACATCAACAACAAACCTGCCCTCTCTGTGAAATACCTCAAAATAGTACAAATCCTTGGCTAAAATGCGCTGCTTCCACCAGGAGCGGCTAAAGCTATAACTTACATAACCTTGTCTGTGAGTGTCCTTCACATGACTCACCAAAAATCAGATGAGAATTCTGTATGTAAATCTGCTGAGGCATAAGGCACAACATGTACTGAAGCATGGAACAGATCAACACTGCTGCGGGTTCCTGGCATGTGCTAATGCCTCCTTCTGTTTATGTGTTGAATGAGATGTGGGAGCATTTGGTTCAAATTATTTTAAATCAAAATCAAAATCAATCAGATTTTATTTTTAAAATCAAATCAAATCCAATTTTATTTGTCACATACTAATGGTTAGCAGATGTTAATGCGAGTGTAGCGAAATGCTTGTGCTTCTAGTTCCGACAATGCAGTAATAACCAACAAGTAATCTAACTAACAATTCCTAAACTACTGTCTTATACACAGAGTAAGGGGATAAAGAATATGTACATAAGGATATATGAATGAGTGATGGTACAGAGCAACATAGGCTAGATACAGTAGATGGTATCGAGTACAGTATATACATATGAGATGAGTATGTAAACAAAGTGGCATAGTTAAAGTGGCTAGTGATACATGTATTACATAAGGATGCAGTCGATGATATAGAGTACAGTATATACGTATACATATGAGATGAATAATGTAGGGTAAGTAACATTATATAAGGTAGCATTGTTTAAAGTGGCTAGTGATATATTTACATCATTTCCCATCAATTCCCATTATTAAAGTGGCTGGAGTTGAGTCAGTGTGTTGGCAGCAGCCACTCAATGTTAGGGGTGGCTGTTTAACAGTCTGATGGCCTTGAGATAGAAGCTGTTTTTCAGTCTCTCGGTCCCAGCTTTGATGCACCTGTACTGACCTCGCCTTCTGGATGATAGCGGGGTGAACAGGCAGTGGCTCGGGTGGTTGATGTCCTTGATGATCTTTATGGCCTTCCTGTAACATCGGGTGGTGTAGGTGTCCTGGAGGGCAGGTAGTTTGCCCCCGGTGATGCGTTGTGCAGACCTCACTACCCTCTGGAGAGCCTTACGGTTGAGGGCGGAGCAGTTGCCGTACCAGGCGGTGATACAGCCCGCCAGAATGCTCTCGATTGTGCCTCTGTAGAAGTTTGTGAGTGCTTTTGGTGACAAGCCGAATTTCTTCAGCCTCCTGAGGTTGAAGAGGCGCTGCTGCGCCTTCTTCACGATGCTGTCTGTGTCAGTGGACCAATTCAGTTTGTCTGTAATGTGTATGCCGAGGAACTTAAAACTTGCTACTCTCTCAACTACTGTTCCATCGATGTGGATAGGGGGGTGTTCCCTCTGCTGTTTCCTGAAGTCCACAATCATCTCCTTAGTTTTGTTGACGTTGAGTGTGAGGTTATTTTCCTGACACCACACTCCGAGGGCCCTCACCTCCTCCCTGTAGGCCGTCTCGTCGTTGTTGGTAATCAAGCCTACCACTGTTGTGTCGTCCGCAAACTTGATGATTGAGTTGGAGGCGTGCGTGGCCACGCAATCGTGGGTGAACAGGGAGTACAGGAGAGGGCTCAGAACGCACCCTTGTGGGGCCCCAGTGTTGAGGATCAGCGGGGAGGAGATGTTGTTACCTACCCTCACCACCTGGGGGCGGCCCGTCAGGAAGTCCAGTACCCAGTTGCACAGGGCAGGGTCGAGACCCAGGGTCTCGAGCTTGATGACGAGCTTGGAGGGTACTATGGTGTTGAATGCCGAGCTGTAGTCGATGAACAGCATTCTCACATAGGTATTCCTCTTGTCCAGATGGGTTAGGGCAGTGGTCCTGTCTTAGATAAACTGTTTTGTTAGAGAGTTGAGAGAGTTTATTAGATAACTATTTCTGTGGCGGTACAAATCATATACAAAGGACATTGTGGTCTGGTTTAGTTCTTTCCACTGTTCCCTGACCTGGTTCCGATAGCCAGTCACTCTATACGCTCACGAGAAATCTATTTACTGCTCAAATTGTTTCAGGTTAATAAAGGTTATTTCCAGGATTTTAATATTAAGAAACTGTATCTTTGAGATTGTTGTGCACACTCTTGTTGGGCAGTTGATAGACACTTGAATACAAAGAATGCTTTTTCTATCGTCAATAAAAAAATGGTCTGCTCAATGTTGAGAGTTCTTCCACGCGTTTCTGAAATAATTTATTTTCTCTGGTAGTAGGATGACTCACGTGGTGAAACATGGAGAGAATCTGACACCAACAGTTAGCTTTCAATTAACTTTCAACAGCTGCCTGTCATTTCAAATATGGCAGTTCCTACCTTCAGTTCAGTTTCTCAGACTGACAGTGATTCACTCAAGCATCCACTAGAACTTTTAATGGCTTGATTGAGTTTGATGTGAATTATTCATGTAACTCAATAAATAAAACATCCCTATATATAATCAAAATGGGATTAAAACCAGTTGTGGACCATAAAAAAAATGGAATTGTATCCTGTCCTAATATAATGTAATGTAGAATATAATACTGGGTTGTGTTCTATTTAAACAGACAATCATCCCCTCTTTAGCCCTATGGGCCCTGGTCAAAAAGTAGTGCACTGTGAATGGAATAGGTTGCCATTTGGGAGGTAGACATGATGATCTATGGCCCCCCCAGGCTCAGGCCAATTAGGATGCCAAGGTCTTTATTCGCCTGACAACGTCAACAGTGGCACAACCCTGCTGTTGATTTCACTTATATCTCCCAGGCATACTGCACACCTACTGGACCTTATAAATTCCTATGTAAGCTAACAGCCATCACGGACATCTAATCAAATGGCTACATAGACTATTTGCACCCCCCCCCCCCTTACACTACTGCTAATCTTTGTTGTTATCATCTATGCATAGTCATTTTAATAACTACCTACGTGTACATATTACCTAAATTACCTTGACTAACCGGTGCCCCCGCACATTGACTCTGTACCTATACCCCCCTGTATATAGTCTCGCTATTGTTATTTTACTGCTGCTCTTGAATTACTTGTTACTTTTATGTCTTGTTCTTATTTGTACTGCATTGTCGGTTAGGGGCTTGTAAGTAAGCATTTCACTGTAAGGTCTACACCTGCTGTATTCAGCGCATGTGACTAATACAATGTGATTTGATTTGAAGTCGTCCCTGGGAGTGAGGATGTCACATACATATATCAACTCAATGTTGTTAAAGACAGCTCAACCCATGTTGCCACCTTTGATTGGACCGGCAGGATTCAGACACTATATATAAGTGAAGGTCCATCATCAGCATCAGACATGATGAGGATCAGAAAGCAGCGCTCCTCTTCAGAAGTTGGTTGGGTTTCCTCAAAATGACTCAGGTCACAGGCACATATGAATGCACACATGTAGGCCTTGGTGGTGTCCCAGCAGCATCCTGAAAGGTGAACGTGAATCAATGTCGTTTTTGCGGTCAGCAAACAGGCGTCTTTGGCGGAGATGGACTGTGTGGACTTGATTAATCGTCGCCTTCACTGGAACAACTAATGTTTGGAGAGACCCATCTCCCCAATCCCACTCTGGATGCGTCCCAAATGGTATCCTATTCCGTATATAGTGCACTACTTTTCCCAAAGCCCTATTTTGACCAGGGCCCATAGGGCTCTGTATGGAATATGGTAGGGAATATGTAGGGAATATGGTGCCATTTGCTACTGAGAACCCAGAGAGTTGAAACATAGCTTAGCTGATCTGTTTGGGTTTCATAGCAGGACCATCTTTTGGCAGAAAAAAGGCTGCATTTCCACCAACTCTGGCTGGGCCCCTCCATCAGTGACATTATCGCATCCAGTGGAAGACAAAGAATAGAATAAAGTAAAATAATAAAGATAAAGTTTACTTTGGGCTGTGAAGTAGTTCTGTGATAGACCATTGTCAAGGGAACTAAAAGCACACAGACACAGTACAGGTGTGCTCCTAAGCGATGGGGAGTTTATCATTTCATAAACAGTTGTGCACGTTGTCTAACCCATAAAATAGCACAGCTATTTTTTAAATATAAATACTTCAGGTTAAATGAACTAAAGTGCTCAACTGATGATCTGCTGAATGTTAAACTTTGTTATTAAATTGTACACTTTTTGGATAGCATTAAAAGTTTCCAATGTTTGAACTGCATAACAACCAACCAACCAAACTAGGTCCTAATTTTCTCTCAAAATCCTGAATGGATGAATAAGGTATCACTGCCTTCTGTGGGTATGTATAAACCAGGTCAACAAACATAAACTATCATTGATTTGCACTGATCCAATTGACTGGAATCCAGCATCATCAATCTCTTCTCATGGTGAATAGCTTCAAGTCAAACAGGGCAAATGTTACAGTTGGATGGCAAAGAATGACTTATGCTTAGCTTCAAATTGAATTAGCTGACTTTTCATTTTCCACACAGCTTCTGAGAGGCTGCAGAAAGAGACATTTCATGGAGGCTGGTATGAGTGAGTGATGACAGATGGGATAAGAGGATTGGCTAAAAATCCAAGCCAGGAAAAGAAGGGTATATTCTGGTGAAGGCTTTCTGTTCACCAAATTATTGTAGCGCAAATGGGAGGGTCAAAAGGTTTTTCTCAGGGCTATCTTTTACAAGGAACAACTCTGCATGGTAATCTGCAAAGAAACAATGGGTACATGTATTCCTGTGACCCCCTATTAACATTGTTTATCCACAAATGTTCCAAATAACTGTTTTATTATGACGAAGACACAATATGCCAACACGTCGACAGTCAATCACTTTTCAATAGGATGTTATAAGAAGCATGACTTCAGTTGGCTGACTATAAATTGCTATTTGAACTTTTATTTGGTTTTGATACATTTTCAAATAAAATAGCACTCTGTTGTTCTATGGTATATGATCAAGGAATGGGGACAATTTATGTAAATGTTTTCTCATCAATTGCAATTATACTGTATGTCCCTCTATCAATGATCATCTAATTACTTCCAGATGTGTCAGTGTTTCAATCTTTCTCATGAATTTAAACAGGATAATCCCTTTGGAACGTCTTTGACGTCTCTAAATTGCTGGGAAAGTCTTGAGACGGCACCAAAGTACTATTTCACCACTACTGTGATTATAAGACATGTTTGCCTTAGAAACATGTGTCAGTAGATTCAATCAGCCTGGAAATAAATGTTTGGAATGAAGAGGCAGTGTGGGCCATGCACAAATGATCCTACACTGTTAGAATAGTTTGTGGAAAGTTGCTCTAGCTGTCCCAGGCAACTTTGAAAATCAGCATAATAACTTCAATCAAATATATAATTAGTAGGCTAATCTAATTCTACACTTTCCATTTTCCGCTCCTTCTTTAGTGTTTTTTCATAACTATTCCACTCTCTTTTATGTATTCCACTTTCTTTTTCAAGTGTTTGATTCGTTGGCTGGCTGTGCATATTAATGAGATGGGACAGAGCTGGTTTTTAAAAGCTGCTGCTCAACAACATGTAGGGATAAAAGGCAAGAAACGCGAGTGCCGTCAAATGCGGATTACATTTCATCTGATCTGAGCGCTCGGGACTTAAGGAGTTCGTCAAAACTCGAGAGTATTCGGAAGAATAGAGATCAAATACTGTTCCTCCTGTCATCTCTAAAGTTAAGGAGCGAATACAAGGAAAGTGTTGTTTGAGTGATTTTTACTAAGCGAAACCAGTCGGGAGGTCCGAATCTGAGGTTCATCATCAGCAGACAAGATGCATCGTTGTACAACAGCAGCGTTGCTATTGTTAATTATTGCTTTATATTCCCTCCAAGCAGAAGGTAATTATCTATTGCTATTTGAGTAATGAAAAACGTGTTTTAAGCATTTTACATGTTAAACTGATGGTAATGAGTTTTTAAAAACAATTGGTTGGTTTGTCAGCCAAATTGCACCTGTAATGTTTTACCATTGTCATTAATTTACCATCTCCAAATCTGCTAGCTCACTTTTGGCAACAGTAGGCTATTGTTGTTTATAACCATTGAGTTATTACTGTGTTGTACTTCTTGGGGTGTTTTGTAAAATGTTGGCTTTGTTCGTTTGTTGTGTTCACCACTCACCCACAGTCTGAAGCCAGGTTACTTTGTATCAATATTATTCTTCATAGTTTTACATTTATCCAATTCAGGGTGGTTAGCCGGTGCTGGTCTTCACCTAACAAAACATATTACAGTTTTGAAACTGCCGTAAAAGTGCAGTAACTGCACTCAACTGTTGTATTTTGGATGCAGTAATTGAAGACAAACTGCAGTGTACGCTGTTGAACTGCAGTTATACTGCACTGTAACTGTAGTTACACTGCAAAATTACCTCATATTTTGGACAAGTATTTGTTGCATACTGACGTTATACTACAGTGTACTGCAGTCATACTGCACTTTGACTGCAATCGTTTTTTCTGATTAATCTTGGTCAGTTATCGTGGTTGAGGATGAGAATTGTAATGCATTGAGGAATTGGAGATGGTTGATGAGGTCGCCTTGAAGATGTGGGTCACAAGTTCCATAGTGAGCACGAGCCTGGCCACATGCATGCGCGGGAAACAGCGCGCCTTGATTTACAGTGGAGATAATAATTACGTTTTTCTGTTTTACACTGCCGTTCCTGAGCCCTCTTAAATCGTTCTCTTGGTTTTATTCCATACAGGTTTAGTGAGTACTATGCCTATGCTGCACCTGGCAATCTGTGTGAAGTCAGGAAATCACACCAGAGAGCTAGTCTACAGACGGCTGAAAACGTTCAGACCAAAGTGTTTATTTGAAAGCTTTTATAAAATACACCTGTTTTCTTCACAGCCTACAAGTGCAGGTGCACAAGAAAAGGGCCAAAGATTCGCTACAAGGATGTGCAAAAACTGGAGATTAAACCCAAACATCCTTTCTGCCAAGAGAAGATGATATTGTGAGTCTTTCTTTGAATCATTTATCTCTCTCTTGCTCTCGCTCTCTTTCTGCATTGCCATTGTCAATCCGATGTTCTGTTTGTTTCAGAGATGTCATTGTGTGCTATTCTGTTTGTTTGCCAAATGCAGTGTCTGGTCTAAATAGTCACTCTGAGGTTCTAATCTCCTACTGTATCAAAGCAGCTGATTGACCTATAAATATATTGCTCTGGAATGGAATCTGATAACTCCTCAATCTAGACATTCTTGAGAAAACCTATTAGCTTAAATTAGACAGTAAATGATGGTCTTTGTCCACATGCACCATCCAGTCACCTATTATTCCCTATCATTTGATCTATTACTTTTAAAGCATTGCTTGCTCAACTGGACCACAGCACAGACAGCTACTGTTGTCGGTGTGAGTGGCCTTGGCATCCAATACGGACTTTCCCTCTCCAGATAAGAGTGACTGTTTACCTCTTTTTGAGGGTTCCAAAGGGAATTGTATTGCCCTATACTACTGCATGCATCAGACCCCATTGTCAAATAGACTGATCTTACATTTGAGTCATTTTCGGTGGAAGCAGACCTTACTTTTGTAAAAGGTCACATACTCTTTCGCCATCTGCTGTTCACTTGAGGTATCACACAGAAATGTGTTCCCATCAACAGCATAGAAATACCTTGAAAACTAATGTTGTTTTATCCTGGTGTTATGGAGTACAGTACATTGCTCTCAATATGATCTTAAAACTTTAGAGTCCGTCCAACAAAGAGTTGTGTTGACCCTTGGACTATTCAACAGCTATTTACTGCTTTATTTACTGCTGTCCTGGGGTCAATGTGATAAACTTCATATTCAGGCAGATTAATGCCAACCAGTTAAAGCAGGCCTGCTTGCATAAGATGGTGGGGCCACTGACCTCAGTGTAAATTGAGACTCAGCAGGCTCCAGAAAGAGTGCGCCTTCTCTCCTTTGTTGGCTGGGCAGGTGAATCCTTCACTAAGAAGCAGACACACTAATAAGAGATTGATTTGAGAAGCCCCTGCATAGCTCTGGGCACAACACACAGCACATGTCATGACCGGCCGAAATATGCCATAAAGACAGACTAGTATCTCTAACTGCTGCTCTGAATGTCAATGGGTTCATCTGGCCATGCTCAGAGATAATGTATAGGCCTGCCCACCCAGTGCTGTTTCTAAAGCCTGTTCATATAACCCCTCCATGAGTGTTTACATTTAAGATGTCAGAGATAGAATGTATTAAAGTTATTGCAGTATTCTTATCACATTGCTTGGGTTGTTATAATTACTTTGCAGCTAACATTAACCAACATCGCTTATGATTCTAAAGCAGTAAGGTGGATTAGCTATTTTCTCTTACACTTTTCCTCGCTTTGTTTGTCAGTGTCACCATGGAGAATGTGTCACGCTTCAAGGGGCAGGAGTACTGTCTGCACCCTAAACTGCAAAGCACCAAAAACCTGGTCAAGTGGTTCCGGATCTGGAAGGATAAGCATAGGTGAGAGGTCTTCCCACTCCATGAACTAAAGTTGTAAGAGTACTGCTGTTGCATACAGATATATGATCTTATTTTAATCACCCTGTTGCAGGAGAAATTTACTGCAAGGCAGGAAATGTAAAACTTGTAGTGTATTTGAGATTTAATAAGGCTTCTGAAGTTTTCATCATTAATTATAATCTACATAATAATTCACATTTCCTGTTGCTGCAGGATAATTTTCCTGCTGTAGCAAACTGGCTCAAATTAAGATCCTACATCTGTACTGCAGTTGAAACACATTTAGCATTTTGCAGACGGTTATGTTACACACTGCTTTATAGGAACAGAACTGGCACCTATTGTTCATAATACGAACTATAGTGTATTATAGTGCTATTGAAAGTTTGGTTATAGGAATCTATATAGCTATGTAATTTGTATGATATTTGGCTGTATTTAACACTTTTTTTCTTGTCTCCTTTGTAGGGTGTATGAAGCTTAACATATAGATTATGTATACAAAGGGAACAAGTGGGGGGAAAAAAACATTAAGACTGTTTTTGTGAAGAACAAGACATTATCTCCCAGCAATCAGTACTTGGTCTTGGAGTGAGATTTATCAAGCAGTGATGTCTAGTTTTCTGGTGCCGTTTAAGTTTGCCATCAGGCTAATTATTGTTACTCACTTAAGTCATTTCAACTGTAATAATGGTCATATTTCTACAATGCCAACATTCAAGGCTGTGAAAGATGATACAGGAGGAAATGCTATGAAAGAGGTCCTTCATTAATCTGGCCCAATGTGTTTTTCTTTCGAATAGGAGATGTTTTGTATGCCCTTGAACCATTTGTTTATTCTGGTGACTACAGTATGTGGATGTCTTGTAAGATGAAAGGAACATAGGGTTCTTGTTATTGTACCAACTGAGAGTAATCCTGCTGTATCTTGCTGTGCACTCCAGAAGTGTCAAACATAGCATACTGTATACGTGTCTAGCGAATGTGATGAAGAGAATTATTTAAAAACAACTCTATGTATATCATTCAGTTTGTACATTTGAGTCCATTCAAAGAGAATAGTGTAGAAGAGAAAGAAACACATTCAGATGACTAGGTCAATGTCATTTTAGATGTCCTTGGTGCCAGTCCCTTACCATTATGCAATAAGTCAGTTGTAGGTTATTATGAGGGGTATGTAAAGTCAGCCTGTTCATTTAGATCTTGTAAGACATATATTTTCTGTACCTGGTAGGAACTATTGTAAACAGCTATTGTATAATAAATTGTCCATTTGTCGTATTTTGTATCATTTTCCTGATGTCTTCAGTGTTCTTCTGCTGTATTTTACAAAGACTGGAGTTCATCAATATGTTCCATTGTAGAAGAAACTCTTCATCATTACCTATGGAAAAGTAATCTTATCAAGATATATCTAATTGTACATCATAAGAATCAAGACATTGAATCATGAAATTGTTACTTAACAAGTGGTTGATTATAAAGCATTTTCGTGATATTATCCAATTATCCAATGATAACCTTCAGGAAGGTGTGGTTATTTCGTAAGCCATTGATATACATTGTTACAATGACGGTTACATTTTTATTTCACCAAACAATGCTCAATATACATTTTCTTCAAAGAAGGTGCATCCTCATTTTATATATACATATATCAATAAACATTTTGTAAATATACCAATAGCCTATGTTAGTGAGAATGAATTAATCTCAGACTTTCTGGTGTAATGTATTGTATTATTGAGTTTTTGTTGTTTTGCTATTTAAATGTTCATTCGGTAAGAGAATTTTGGTGTATCTGTTTGGACTGACCCACCAAGCACACATTAAAAACATTCTAAGGAGTGTATGTCAACAAGCACAGCTATATAAAACATTTCAAAAGCACTGTCTAAAACATCCCTTTTATTGTTTCCTTGATATTGTATGTTAGTTGCTAAATCAACGTTGTATTTTCACTCCACACATCTATGAGCGTTCACACAGCCTAAATATCAAAACATCAGTCCATTTGTTATCGCTAGATGGTGCTGTGGTACTTAATGAACCGGTCACTGAGCCAACCCTCTGGCAGAGCAACAAAGACACTATACAGATTAGAAACAATTAGTCTTTCCTTATTTTCAGTGTATCTCAGACAGGACCCAACACACAGACGGCACACGCGATTATATCACACTGCAACTTTGCATTTGCCTTTCTAGAGTCTTTCTAGAGTCTGCATCACAAACACTGTTTTCGAAAATTGAATTGTGTGGCTACCAATCTCAAATAATAAACAAACAATGGAACAAGTTTGCGATTTAAATCTGGTAGGGACACTGATGAAGAACGCATTGAGATTATGGTTGTTGTTTTATTGATCAGGGCAACAACAGCAAAAACTATCTAGTATTTTCCCCAGTAGATGGCGCAATAACTCTTTCTATCTGATCATTGTAGTGAGTCCCAAATTATTACATTTCAAATCCAAGATACACAGTCTGTATCAAATAAAGTAATCTTTGGTTTGTAATCATGTCGAATCTATTGATCGAATATATTCAGGTTGGGACAGTCTAAAAAGTAAAACCTTTTAGCCCGCCGTGACCAGTGCATTTTCAAGCAGTAGCTAGTTATATGTTGTAATTATTATTTTCAGGCCATATAATTTAATTTGTTAAAAATGATATGTGAACGAGTGCAATTGTATGTATAGACAATTTGACACTTGCATATTTATTCATATGGTCAATTATTTTTGTAGGCAGCATTACTGTATGTACATTTACCTGAAAAACACCTGGTAAACATTCAGATTGTCTAAACTGTGACTGTCTCTTCAAAATGTGTAATGCCAAAATATAGCTAGATATTATAAATTCTGCATTTGAGTCGGCTGCAATGCTGTTAGTGTATCTGACATTCATATGGTGGTGTTTGCCTGCTGCTGCTGATGTGAGATGCGATGTGGATGAATGAGGAAGTTTTCAATTTGGTTGTCTGGTGGTGCATCTGGGTAATATTCATTGGAGCACAACGTAGAAAAACGTTAAATAAAATGTGCACTATAAAACGAAAACAAGCTGTTATTATTGGACAAGTTCATGTAGTCCCTTCCTGTTGCAGTAAAACAAAATCGTTTGGTGCCTTATGAATACAAACCTGTTCGATGGGAGAGGCGGGGATAACATTTGGCAGCTTCATTTCTTGTGGGTGTGAGCTGCGAACGGCATCTGAATTTTAACAAACAGGAACCGAATTGTTTTCAAATAGCTAGCTGTGTTTTCGACATTGTTTGTTTGCTAATATCTATTTCATTTTGATCAAATTTGTCGTCCGTTAAGACGTTAATTAAAGACTCAAAACGAGAATTGATGGTTTTTGCTCTCCGTTCCTGCTGGATTTGACCTGGTAGGTGCACAACATTTGCAAGCCAGTTTAGCTAACATCGTTAGCATGCTAGCTTACATTTCCTAATTATGTGTACATGTATTTTTTGCTGTTTGTTTGACTAAATAATTGCATTATTCTGTAGACACATTCACAGGCTGTGTGATGGTTATGAATTTGGCAAAACGTCTTGCTAAAGATGTTCATTGTTTTCATTTAAACCATTGCCAATAATTGCATGCTAGCTAGCAAACGTTGGCAAGCTTGGAAAAGCAGCTTTTGCTAGTTAGCTTGCTAACTTAAAGGGGAATTGAAACACTAACGTTTGGCTTTAGAACACCAGCTAACTGTAAATCGCCATATTGGCATTGTTGCATCATCGCTAGGAGAGTTTTGGAATTCCTGAATTTACTGAGACCATGACCTCTGCGTACATTAATGAACATACTTTGCTGGTGTCAAACCATATGTGAAAACATCATACATGTTTTGAAAGATGAGAAACGGCCCTTTCAAATTATGACAGTGCAGGAGCTTTCATCTTTCCAAGTCCGTCCATTAGACTTATGTTCACCGAAATTCACAAATTACATTATGCTATAGAGACCTCTGATTAAGGGTTTATACACATTTTCTATGACTTCTCTATGAATTCTGACCACATTTTCATGACTTATTATAGCCTCCATAGAAAAAGTTAAGATTATTGACACTGGAAGGCTGCTGTGTCTGATCCCATGTAGACCTGCCGTTGTGCCCTTTGATCAAGGCACTCAAGGTTGTCAAAATGTGGTCAACCCTCCATCTGGGGAGCTCCTGGTTGTGCAGGCAACTTTACAACTACATACTTTTGTCTTTTATTAGATTAATAAATCAGGGATCAAATGAATAAGGTAGGCTACTTCAGAGCAAGTTATCTAACTAGACATGCATGTGTGTGTTATATATATCTACCTACCTACCTACCTACCTACCTTATGGCTCAAATATTCATGTTTCGGTGGAGGTCTATGCACAGTAATTTATGTCAATTAGACTTCGAATATTTTTAACGTTGTCGCAATTGCATTGCTGCTATTTAATAGGGAAATCCAATCTTTCCAAAGTTTCAGTGCTTGTAGAAAGGTTCCATTAATGCTTAACTGTGGTTAACTAGCAAGAACTGCTCTAAGTTATATTTTAAATTGGCTATATAGTTAGCCTGCCATTATTGTATACCTGCTGCTGAAATATCATAGGGCACTGGCACACACGCAGCACACACGCAGCACACACGCAGCACACAGACACTGAAGGGTGTTTCTGAAAATAGCTGATACTGTAGATTTTTAAGTGATTGATAATATTTAAGTGTGCCTTCATGAATGACATTAACAGAAATTATGAAACTAATTTCCATGACTTTTCATGACCTTCCAAGTTGTCAAATGAGGTTTGTAACAGCGCATCATGCACATGCATACTGGCACATTTTCAATCTGCGCAATCTCAAACAGCCTACTGTCACGTACAGATTCACAGACTAGTGGCAAATAAACTTGAACAAAGCAGAATCGGAAAATTCATTTCCACTCTCCATTGCTATTCAATGTAGATCCTGCCGTAATTCCGTTTTGATCAACCTTTTTTTGCATCTGTAGCCGGCGATAGGCTTCTGTTTGTTTGTTTTAAAGAGGAACCGGTACGCAATTCCCCAAAAATTAGAAGGGCCCGTACAACACTCCGGCCCAAGTCACACACTGCCAATAGCACCACATCAATCAAATGGTAATCAGTCAAGAAAAAACACGTGTGAAAATGTGTCTTATACGCCAAACAACTCCTAAATACACAACTTTCTAATGCAGGGGTTGTCAAAGTGGGATCCGAGGTAGTGCACGGGGTCCGCAGCCAGATTTTAAAAAATCTATAACCTTTTTTAAAAATGGATATTACTAAGAGATTAAACAACGTTTGGCTAAGCTATCAGTGGAATAAGTTTAACATGTGCAGTATACTGAACAAAAATCTAAATGCAACAATTAAAAAGATTTTACTGAGTTACAGATCATATTAGGAAATCAGTCAATTTTAAATTCATTAGGCCCTAATCTATGGATTTGACATGACTGGGAATACACATGCATCTGTTGGTCACAGATACCTTAAATAAAAATATCAGAAAACCAGTCAATATCTGGTGTGACACATCTCCTTTGCATAATCAGGCTGTTGATTGTGGAATGTTGTCCCATTCCTCTTCAATGGCTGTGCGAAGTTGCTGGATATTGGTGTGAACTGGAAGACTCTGTCATACACTTCAATCCAGAGGATCCCAAACATGTTCAACGGGTGACATGTCTGAGCATACAGGCGGTGGAAGAACTGGGACATTTTCAGCTTCCAGGAATTGTGTACAGATCCTTGTGACATGGGGCTGTGTATTATCATGCAACATAAGGTGATGGCGGTGGATGAATGGCACAACATTGGGCCTCAGGATCTTGTCATGGTATCACTGTGCATTGAAATTGCCATCGATAAAATGCAATTGCGTTCATTGTCTGTAACTTACAGTGCATTCGGGAAGTATTCGGACCCCTTGACTTTTTCAGCATTTTATGTTACAGCCTTATTCTAAAATTGATTAAATGAATAAAAAATACTTGTCAATCTACACACAATATCCCATAATGACAACTAAAATGAGTTATAAATCTTTGCAAATAAATAAAAAATAGATACCGTCTCTACATAAGTATTCAGACCATTTGCTATGAGACTCAAAATTGAGCTCAGGTGCATCTTGTTTTCGTTGGTCATCCTTGAGATGTTTCTACATCTTGATCGGAGTCCACCTGTGGTAAATTCACTTGCTTGGATGGGATATAGAAAGGCGCACACCTGTCTATATAAGATCCCAAAGTTGACTGCATGTCAGAGCAAAAACCAAGCCATGAGGTCAAAGGAATTGCCCTTAGAGCTCAGAGACAGGATTGTGTTGAGGCACAGATCTAGGGATAGCCCACTTGGAGTTAGCCAAAAGGTACCTAAAGGACTCTCAGACCATGAGAAACAATATTCTTTGGTCTGACGAAACCAAGATGGAACTCTTTGGCCTGAATGCCACGCGTCACATCTGGAGAAAACCTTCCCTACGGTGAAGCGTGGTGATGGCTGTATCATGCTGTGTTGATGTTTCTCAGTGGCAGGGACTGGGAGACTAGTCAGGATCGAGGGAAATATGAACGGCGCAAAGTACGTAGAGCTCCTTGATGAAAACCTGCTCAGGAACTCACTCTGGCGAAGGTTCATCTTCCAACAGGACAATGACCCTAAGCACACAGCCAAGACAAAGAAGTGGCTTTGGGACAAGTCTTTGAATGTCCTTGAGTGGCCCAGCCAGAGCCCGGACTTGAACCGGATCGAACATCTCTGGAGAGACCTGAAAATAGCTATGCAGTGATGCTCCCCAACTGACCTGACAGAGCTTGAGAGGATCTGCAGAGAAGAATGGGAGAAACTCCCCAAATACAGGTCTGCCAAGCTTGTAGCGTCATACCCAAGAAGACTCAAGACTAATTGCTGCCAAAAGTGCTTCAACAAAGTACTGAGTAAAGGGTCTGAATACTTGTGTGTGTATATATAATAATATATATATCTAAACCTGTTTTTGCTTTGTCATTATGTGGTATTGTGTGTAGAGGGATTAAATCAATTTTAGAATAAGGCAGTAACGTAACAAAATGTGGAAAATATCAAGGGGTCTGAATTCCTTCTGAATGTGCTGTATACTTGCCCATACCGTAGCCCCACCGCCACCATGGGGCACTCTGTTCACAACGTTGACATCAGCAAACCGCTCGTGCACACAACACCATACACATTGTCTGCGGTTGTGAGGCTGGTTTGGTCGTACTGTCAAATTCTCGAAAACCACTTTGGTGTCTGCTTATGGTAGAGAAATTAACAAGTTTCTGGCAACAGCTCTGGTGAACATTCCTGCACTCAGCATACCAATTGCATGCTCCCTCAACTTGAGACATCTGTGACATTGTGTTGTGTGACAAATCTGCACATTTTGGTGGCCTTTTAATAAGCTTCTTGATACGCCACACCTGTCAGGTGGATGGATTATATTGGCAAATGAGAAATGCTAACTAAAAAGGATGTAAACAAATTTGTGCACAATTTGAGAGAATTAAGATTTTTGTGCGTATTGAGAATTTTTGGGATCTTTTATTTCAGCTCATGGAACATGGGATGAACACTTTATATGTTGTGTTTATATTTTTTGTTCAGTTTACAATACAATGTAATATTATTAATCTACAGTGGGGGGCCTGGGAGGCTCACAGGGATATTGGTATCCACAGTACTTTCAACTGAAAACGTATGTACTTAAAAGCACCTAAAAGCTTTTAAAACAGCAAAGTTTTCTTTCTTCCTAATGGCAAAATGTGTAGAATTGCAGGATATTAGCTTTAAAGCTGCACCAACAATGAAAAATCTCTGCCCCATGACAAAATATTTAGAATTGCAGGAATTTAGCTTGAAAGTTTCTCTGATAAGAGGCGGGCCTTTTTAAATGTTCTTTCCCTGGGCCTGAGACTTGGTTCGTCCAGCCATGCACTGCAGACGTCTACAAGGAGTTTTAGTATGACATAAGCTCAGTGGTGGGCCGTCAGGGCCAGCAAGGCCTTCTCTGCTGGCCTAAACATCATCGGAATATAATTTATTTTTAAATATATTTTCCCACAAATATGTATTAAATTATTCCCCAGAGTAAGAGTTACACTCTTCATTTCATAGCGTTCCTCTTGGTTGCACTGCTTCCAGCCCCAGGTTGAGATTTGGAGGTCTGGTCTTTATGTTAGATATTTTATCCAATCATATTCAGCCATCATGTGTTGCCAGGGGTCTAAAATCTGCCCTCAGGCCTTCAGAATCAACAGTGCGGGCGCTTGTAGCTTAAAGTGAATGGAAATTAAAATTTAGTGTCAACCAATCAGCTTTAGAGTTGGCTATTGTACGCCTACTGGCTGGCTCCAGTGTTACACAGGAGCCAGCTAGCAGGCGTAGTGCCTGCACGTCTTTTGATTGGATGACCAATATTGAGAGGCAGGTCCTATATGGGCAGGTCTCAGAACTAGGAAACTGAAATTAATTTGCGTACTACTAAGCGTTTTTTTTTTTCAACCCACAATGGCAGAAGGAGAAGATATCGATTTGGTCGAGGATATAATTATAACGCCATTCTTAAGACAAACTTTTCAAGAAAAGTTAGACATTGTCAGAGGTAGACGCCGACGCTACAAAGCCTGTCGCAGGCGGGAAAGGGGTTTGTTTGCCGCTATCAATGACTCACAGGCTCCGAGAAGCACTGCAAACTGTACTGCTGGGAATGCCTATTATTTGTAAGTGATCAATTTGGTGTTTGGAGCCACACTGGCTTTGCAAACCTGAGTTGTCTAACAAAGGCAGCAACGAGACACCAAAGTACGGCTGGGCACTTACAAACAATTGTGCTTTTGAAAACTTTTGGGGACACCCGAGTGGATCTACAGCTCAACGAACAAGCACGCAGGGCAACGAAGCTGCACAATGAAAAGGTATTGTACTCTTCCCCTGCAATTCTCTGAATAAAAATGTAAATTTCAAGGTGACGCAACGCCTGGTTATACTGCGTTTCTGTCTAAATGTATAGTGTCTAGAGCCATGGCATCATAATGATGGTATAAAGAGGTGGATTAATTCGGGTGGGACTATGTAGGACTTCACTGAAGACCCAGGCCCCAGAACCACAGCACGCTACTGCATAAACTCAAGTCCGATTTTTTTTTTTATGTTCTGATCACGAGGGGTCCCTGATGAATTTGCTATCACAATAAGTTTGAGAACCCCAGCCTAATGAAGATATATAAACTCTTAGAGCATATTGAGTCATCCTTATTTTGTAAAGATTGATCATCTGAAATCAGAATGGTATTACCTTTTACTGTGAATGAGGTACAGATGTTTTAGTGACTGGTGGAATGTACTACTATGGTATGTTCTGTGATCTGACACGCTGTTATCTGGCTAGCATATTAAACACATGCACCAAAACATATTACAAATTTAGTCTTACATTGATAAGGAAAGACATACACAAGTAATATAATTAGAATAAAATTACATTATTGAAAGAATAAGGTTAGGGGAATTCATTCACACCTGAAAACGAAGTTACATCATGCTATCATAACCATAACAACCTACAGTTGAAGTCGGGAGTTTACATACACCTTAGCCAAATACATTTAAACTCAGTTAACAATTCTGTGTCTTAGGTCAGTTAGGATCACCACTTAATTTTAAGAATGTGAAATGTCAGAGTAATAGTAGAATGATTTATTTCAGCTTTTATTTCTTTCGTCACATTCCCAGTGGGTCAGAAGTTTACATACACTCAATTAGTACTTGGTAGCATTGCCTTTAAATGGTTTAATGTTTTGGGTAGCCTTCCACAAGCTTCCCACAATAAGTTGGGTGAATTTTGGCCCATTCCTCCTGACAGAGCTGGTGTAACTGAGTTAGGTTTGTAGGCCTCCTTGCTCGCACACGCTTTTTCAGTTCTGCCACAAATTTTCTATAGGATTGAGGTCAGGGCTTTGTGATGGGCCACTCCAATACCTTGACTTTGTTGTCCTTAAGCCATTTTTTTCACAACTTTGGAAGTATGCTTGGTCATTGTCCATTTGGAAGACCCAATTGTGACCAAGCTCTAACTTCCTGACTGATATCTTGTTATGTTGCTTCAATATATCCACATAATTCCTCATGATGCCATCTATTTTGTGAATTGCACCAGTCCCTCCTGCAGCAAAGCACCCCCACAACATGATGCTGCCACCCTCGCACTTCACGGTTGGGATGGTGTTCTTCGGCTTGCAAGCATCCCCCTTTTTCCTCCAAACATAACGATAGTCATTATGGCCAAACAGTATTTTTGTTTCATCAGACCAGAGGACATTTCTCCAAAAAGTACATTCTTCGTCCCCATGTGCAGTTGCAAACCGTAGTCTGGCTTTTTTTATGGCGGATTTGGAGCAGTGGCTTCTTCCTTGCTGAGCGGTCTTTCAGGTTATGTTGATATAGGACTTGTTTTACTGTGGATATAGATAATTTTGTACCTGTTTCCTCCAGCATCTTCACAAGGTCCTTTGCTGTTGTTCTGGGATTGATTTGCACTTTTCGCACTAAAGTACGTTCATCTCTAGGAGACAGAACACGTCTCCTTCCTGAGCAGTATGACTGCTGCGTGGTCCCATGGTGTTTATACTTGCGTACTATTGTTTGTACAGGTGAACGTGGTACCTCCAGACGTTTGGAAATTACTCCCAAGGATGAACAAGACTTGTGGAGTTCTACAAAAAACATTTATGAAGTCTTGGCTGATTTCTTTTGATTTTGCTATGATGTCAAGCAGAGGCATTGAGTTTGAAGGTAGGTCTTGAAATACATCTACAGGTACACCTCCAATTGACTCAAATGATGTCAATTAGCCTATCAGAAGCTTCTAAAGCCATGACATTTTCTGGAATTTTCCAAGCTGTTTAAAGGAACAGTCAACTTAGTATATGTCAACTTCTGACCCACTGGAATTGTCATACAGTGAAATAAGGGTCTGTAAACAATTGTTGGAAAAATGACTATAGTTTGTTAACAAAAGAATTGTGGTGTGGTTGAAAAATAAGTTTTAATGACCCCAACCTAAGTGTATGTAAACTTCTGACTTCAACTGTACATACAATGTTCATTTAAGGTATGTCATCCAAATTCAACTGTAATTACAAAATATTTAAAAAAATAAGACAATTGGCTTTTACAACTTCAATTCTTTTTGCATACATTCCACTAAGTCTATAGCCTAATAAGCATTTGGCTGTGCCCGCTATAAAATCTGCTAAACTGTGTATGGACCAATAAACTGATTTGAATACAGGAACAGTCAGAATGGGAACAAATTAAAAGCTTGCAAGAAAAGGGGAAAGACCAGTGAACCTGAGCTACTGCGTGAAGACTAGGATTTATCTTTGCTCGTAGCTATGTATGGTATGTATGTCTGTGTCATGTGAGGGTGTAATTGTCCCTCAGCCCTGTTTGCAGCCACAGCAGCATGTTGTCCAGTCTCTCCAGCCCCTGCCTATCCTTGTCACCGTGGGGGCAGCTATTGACTGCCTGGCTCACAGGAGACATGTCTATAGTGTCGTCCTCCTCACAAAGGTCTGAGAGCTGACATCCATCACAGGGTCCTACAGACAGTGAGTATTTAAAAATGTAAAAATAAATTTTTATATATCTGCCTAATAGTACATTCAGTTACTTTCCTGTCAAAAAGCTGAGCTGAGAGGGACCACGTGGTGGCTCTAACTTCCTCTAGCTCCTCCATTTCAATCTCATCCTCTTTGTCCTTCCCCAAGTAGCACATAAAGGGAATCATGAATGGAAGGGAATTGTACAAGTTATCAATCGGCTTGCAAGGCTGCAAAGTTACATTTTATTATCCAAAGGTTTTAATTTGAGAACATAACAATGTAATCTGATAGTCCATAACTGAAATAATGTGATGTTTGCATGTAAGTAGCTGTCATGAACCAGCTACACCAGGATAGTCTAGTTACAAAGCTGACTACCAGCATTAGATTTCAGAAGTTGTTATAGATAGGTATATGCTTTTTTGTTGTTGGATATAACACTAAAATCACCAAGAAATCAGCTTTGTTGTTGTTGGAAAATCTGTTCCCAAGTATTCCCATGCATAAATAGAGGCATATTTGTGATCATATCCCATTGTAAACTAGGTTTGAAATGATTTTGTTTTTGTCTAATTCTATATCTGTTAGGGATTCAGCCGCTCAAGGACAAATTGTCCCATGGCATAAGGGTTTTGCTTAGGCTACATACATTCTTGCAATGAACATCCAGCAGGCTTACTATTGTTAGCTAGGATTCCTATCACAGATATCTTGATATATTGTTGTTTTTATGTAGTTAGCTAGCTAGATAATTACTATAGCTTGTCTACTCGCCTTTTATCAATTTTATTTCACAGACTAATCAATCTGAAAAAAGAAAGTAAAAACAATTTTTTTCTCACCTTTATTGATTACCTGATCTCAGTAACTGAGCAGTCAGCTGTGAGAAATGTTTCAGGTCCAGTAGAGGAAAGGTGCCTGCCAGTGGCAGCATTCACTTTCAGTATCTACGCTAAAACTCACATTTTGCTCACTTCTACCAGCGAGGCATTGGCGTCAGTCGTTAGTATGGAAATTCAAGATGGTGCTACCCAGACTTCTAATAAACATTGTTCAAGATCAAAATACTAGAGATCTTTCTGTCACATGTTTAGTATTAGTGGATTGAAAACATCTCTTTGCTTAGATCTACTTCCTGAAGTGTTTCCATTACCCTTAACAACCTAAGTCACAAATATACTAACCAGCAAGCTACCATCAGCCCTCCAAGAGATCGCTATCTATGTTTTAATTTTGGTTTAGTATTAATGTTAATATTAGACATAGCTATGACATGACCCCAACGTGCATTTTAGTTCTCACAAATCTATATTTTTTTCATTGTACGGTTGATGCCTGAAATATGGTCGGTCACTCAGAATAGTCTGCAGTACATAGGCAAGTCTCCCACATCAACAATAATATTTAGCTTAAAAAGCTTTGTTGTCATGTGCTCTGCAATTACATTTTCTTTCGAGTAATCAATGCCAGGTCTCCCCATCCAACAATTTCTTGCTTCAAATGCAAAGTTTTCATGTCCCCTGTTATTTTGTCTTGCACATTCACCCTCTGAAGGGCACACATACACAATTTGTCTCAATGCTTAAAAATCCTAATTTAACCGGTCTTCTCCCCTTTATCTACACTGATGGAAGGGGATTTAAGGTGTGTGCCCAGTTATGAACTTCAAGTTGTTAATAATAAAACAATTAGGCACATTTGGGCAGTCGTCTTCACAAAATGTTGATCCGAAATGCAATGGTTCATTGGAATCAGTCTAAAATTATGCCCATACACTGCTGCCATCTAGTGGCCAAAATCTAAATCCCCCCTGGGTTGGAATAATACATTATGGCTTTTCTCTTGCATTTCAAAGATGATGGTACAAAAAAAAAATGTTTTCTTTCTTTGTATTATGTTTTACCAGATCCGATGTTATATTCTCCAACATTAATTTCACATTTCCACAAACTTCAGTGTTTCCTTTCAAATGGTATGAAGAATACCCTTGCTTCAGGTCCTGGGCTACAGGCAGTAATTTTTTTTTAAAGGGGCGGATCCTTAAGAGGTTTTAACAAATTACATCAATAAGGGATCATAGCTTTCACCTTTTATTTAACTAGGCAAGTCGGTTAAGAACAAATTCTTATTTTCAATGACGGCCTAGGAACAGTGGGTTAACTGCCTTGTTCAGGGGCAAACAACAGATTTTTATCTTGTCAGCTCGGGGATTCGAGCTTGCAATCTTTTGGTTACTAGTCCAACGCTCTAACCACTAGGCTACCTGCCGCCCATAAATTGAAGAATGGCAGGACAGGAACATCAAGTCACTAAGTGCACAGCCTCCTGCCATGTGAGATTGTTGTTGCTAGAGGATTGTTTTGTAATGGAAACGGGACAAGCATAACCAAATCTGGTCAGATTCCCTGTCGAGCCTAGGACAGGACATCTAAAAAGCCTGGAACCGATGAGTGTGAAACTAACCGGCTAACACGAGGTTCTCGTAACAGAAAAAGGTGAGCCTTAGAATAACTACCCTTGCCTGGGTAGGCCTATATCCAAAGGGGTACAGGCCTATCATGTGATCAGATGCTTGTAGAAGATGCGTTGAGGTGTCCTGTACTTTAAACCTGCTGAATGTCTCTGTTCAGATTACCACAGCCTAAATCAGCTGTCTATCAGGCCAGGGGATTTCTCTGCTTGGTTTGAGCTCTCTGCTTGGTTTGCCACTTCTTTCCATCACTGTCCCTGGCAGCGTAGATGGACAGTCGTGAACCAGGTGGTGTCACCAGTATGAATTATCCCCTCCACATACTGTAGCTGTTGTGACTGTCTATCACTTTGTATTGAGTGAAAGTGTTCCTATGTCTTTAGGCTTATGTCTTGTTGTGATAACTAGACCCATGAAATAAGTTATTTTGATTGTTTAGCTTTATAAGTGAAATGTTAGAACCTGATGTAGGCAGGGAAGTGTTTGACAGCAGAAGATTAACATGTTGGGATGAAGCACCATCTGACAACTGCTACATTGAGGCCATTTTGTTTTCCTGTTGATTGAGTAGAGAGAGCAGTGGAGTTGAAGTCACAGGATTTTTCTTAACTTCTTAAAGCGTTGTTGTTTAAGGGCTTGTACATAAGCATTTCACTTACGTAAGTCTGTTGTATTTGATTTGATCCCACTATGTATGAAGCACAGCAGAGTTCCAAGCCTTCTGTACCAGTAGGATCCAAAGCTTTGGATGCTTCTTTGATGCTCTTAGAGGGCGACTTCAATTTAAATGTTTTGTCAATTCAGGAAATTACTTTAAAAATGTTCCATCTGGAAAATTCTGTATGTATTTAGTTTGTTTCAAATGGTTATCCTGTTCTATCTTGAGTTAGTGTATTTAAAATGGAATGATCCCACCACTGCTCATGGAGATGGATTCTGTTGTAACATTCCAGACTTTGATCTGCCTAGTGTTATGTTAACTGCCTCTTGTCACAAAGACTCGTGCCTTGGTGAGGCACTTACCATTATTAAAATTCAGTTGTTACTTCCTTTGAGCCCTCTCGGCAAGATGGCAAAGGGAGCTTCTGTCAGCAACGTCATTCTGTGTAGTTTTGTCATTGTCTTGATTTTTAGTAGGTTCAGGTGAGGTTAGGTTAATTTCACGTTAGATATTAAATTCACACACACAAATATCCAGCTGTTGTTTTGAAAAAGCTTTGCCTATGTTTTAAGGCAGTGGTTTCCAACTCCAGTCCTCTTGTACCCCCAACAGTACATGTTTTATTGTAGTCCCAGACGAGCACACCAGAAGCTTTTTCCATATCATTGATTTGACAATGGTGTTTTTTATGCTGATTTTATTTTATTTGAGCAAGAGGTGATAGTCTATGCTTAATCAATAGTCAGAATGTCATTGTTTTAAGGCAAGCAGACCAACACGGCTAAGGCGCGGGCATTTCATGTCTACACCCACACCTCAAGCCTTCACAGATAGCTGACATCCATATCAAAGATGGAATTTGTATGCAAATTCAACAATATGATTCGCTTTGCCCATGCTCAGACAGCATTGTGACTGTATGAGACACTGCAGTAGCCGGAAGGCACACCAGGTCCCAACTAGAGGTTGACCGATTAATCAGAATGGCTAATTAGGGCCGATTTCAAGTTTTCATAACAATCAGAAATCTGTATTTTTGGGCGCCGATTTGCCAATATGTTATTCATTTATTATTCTTAAGTCAGTGAAGAACACATTCTTATTTTCAATGATGGCCTAGGAACGGTGGGTGAACTGCCTCGTTCAGGGGCAGAACGACAGATTTTCACCTTGTCAGCTCGGGGGATTCAAACTTACAATCTTATAGTTAACTAGCCAAAGCAATAACGACCTGCCTCTCTCTCTTGTTGCACTCCACAAGGAGACTGCCTGTTACGCAAATGCAGTAAGCCAAGATAAGTTGCTAGCATTAAACTGATTGTTTTTTTTATAAGATAAATCATAATCACTAGTTAACTACACATGGTTGATATTACTAGATATTATCTAGCGTGTCCTGCGTTGCATATAATCTGACTGCGCATACAAGTATCTAAGTATCTGACTGAGCGGTGGTTGGCAGAAGCAGGCGCATAAACATTCATTCAAGCAGCACTTTAGTGCGTTTTGCCAGCAGCTCTTCGTTGTGCCTCAAGCATTGCACTGTTTATGACTTCAAGCCTATCAACTCCCGAGATGAGGCTGGTGTAACCGAAGTGAAATGACTAGCTAGTTAGCGCGCGCTAATAGCGTTTCAAACATCACTCACTCTGAGCCTTGCAGTGGTTGTTTCCCTTGCTCTGCATGGGTAACGCTGCTTCGAGGGTGGCTGTTGTGTTCCTGGTTCGAGGCCAGGCAGGGGCGAGGAGAGAGACGGAAGCTATACTGTTCCACTGGCAATACTAAAGTGCCTATAAGAACATCCAATAGTCAAAGGTTAATGAAATACAAATGGTATAGAGGGAAATAGTCCTATAATTCCTATAATAACTACAACCTAAAACTTCTTACCTGGGAATATTGAAGACTCGTGTTAAAAGGAACCACCAGCTTTCATATGTTCTCATGTTCTGAGCAAGGAACTTAAACGTTAGCTTTCTTACATGGCATATATTGCACTTTTACTTTCTTCTCCAACACTTTGTTTTTGTATTATTTTAACCAAATTGAATATGGTTCATTATTTACTTGAGGCTAAATTGATTTTATTGATGTATTTTAATAAGTTAAAATAAGTGTTCATTCAAGTATTATTGTAAATATCATTATTACAAATACATTTTTAAAAATCGGCTGATTTTAAACGGTATTGTGTTTTTTTGGTCCTCCAATAATCGGTATCGGCGTTGAAAAATCATAATCGGTCGACCTCTAGTCCTAACCAGTTGTCTGTTTCCATATGCTTACTCAGTAAGATCTACAGAACAATCTATTGCCAGTCTGTATACATGCATATAAGCACTGTAACCTGAAAGTTTTATGTACAGGCAGCCCAATTCTGATCTTTTTTTTTCACTAATTGGTCCTTTGACCATTCAGATCAGCTCTTCTATGAAACTGTGAATGGTCAAAAGAGCAATTTGTGGAAAAAAGATCAGAATTGGGCTGCCTGTGTAAATGCAGCCTCTGCCACCCTGGCCTCTGGTTTAAATAACAAGCCCTTCTCATTCCTATCCCTTAACTTCTTGGCGCACCCATCCCGTTAGCGGGATCATTTAGTCAACATCCGCTGAATTGCAGAGTGTCAAATTAAATTACTAAAAATATTTAATTTTCATGAAATCACAAGTGCAATATAGCAAAACACAGTTTAGCTTGTTGTTAATCCACCTGGCATGTCAGATTTCAAAAAAGCTTTACAGCAAAAGCTATCCAAGCGTTTGTTAGGACATCTCTCAGCACTGTATATTACACAAAATATTACAAACAGCTAGCAGCCAAGTAGATTGGTCACGAAAGTCAGAAAAGCAATAAAATGAATCGCTTACCTTTGATCCTCGGATGTTTGCACTCACGAGACTCCTAGTTACAAAATAAATGTTCCTTTTTGTTCGATAAAGATTTATTTTTATATCCAAAAACCTCCATTTGGTTGGCGTATTTTGTCCAGAAATCCACAGGATCGCGCAGGTCATAATGGGCAGACAAATTCCAAATAGTATCCGTGAAGTTCGTAGAAGCATGTCAAACATTTTTTATAATCAATCCTCAGGTTGTTTTTACAATAATTAATCTATAATATTTAAACCGGACAGTAGCTTTTTCAATAGGAGAGAGAGAGAAAATGTCTGCTCCAAGCTGTTGCGCATACAAAACTCTGCCGATATCCACTGACGCGAAGAGATCGTTCTCGCTAATTTTTCAGAATAAAAGCCTGAAACTGTCTAAAGACTTCACACCATGTGGAAGCCATAGAGAAAGGAATCTGGTTGATATCCCTTTAAATGGAGGGAATGCATGCAATGGAACAGAGGATTCAGGAAAAACAGAACTTCCTGCTTAGATTTTCCTCAGGTTTACACCTGCAATATCAGTTCTGTTATACTCACAGACAATATTTTGACAGTTTTGGAAACTTTAGAGTTTTCTATCCTAATCTGACAATTATATGCATATTCTAGATTCTGGGCCTGAGAAATAGGCAGTTTCATTTGGGTACGTTTTTCATCCAAACATCAAAATACTGCCCCCTACACTCAACAGGTTAAAGTATCTAGTTATTAACGCCATGGGAGGATCAGGCAACAGTAGCATAGCCTCCCTGGCCCATTCCTACTACCCCCTGTTGTATCTCTATCTCTGTCTGTGACACTCAATTAGAAAGTAGTAGTCCATTGGCAATAAGTGTTCAACCTCAGGAAGAGCATTCAGGTCAACTGTAGTGTTGACATTGCAGACAGGGTCTCTCTGTCAAAGTCCTCCTAACCTATATCCTTCTCCCATCTTCCCTCCAGTCAATACCACACTGCCCTGTTGTGAAACCTCTGTCAACATCTCCTGTTCTTTCAATGCCATCTCCTGTTCTTTCAAGTACCACTGAGAGGTTAGGTGAGGCAGTACTTTGTGGTCACCTCAGCCCTACAATAGTAATCTGGCGAGGTGGAAGTCAATGACTTGGGTGTGATTTAGTCATCATACCTCGTCTCCGTTGTGCTCTCTACTTGCTTTCAACACTGCCACCAACACAACCCCTTCATCACTTCTAGAGATCAGAAAAGAGAAAATCACATGTTGGTGTTTGAATAAGGTATTGATAGTGTAATTTGAGTCTCAATGGAGTCATGAGTTTCTCAAATGACCATAACCTGTCAAACTCCCAGGATTTCAGCAGATTAAGTTAAAATTAAGTAGCATCAAATAGCCTCCCTGATATGCAACTTTTCAGGAAAGTTAGGAACAAATATACACAGGCAGTTAGAAAAGCTAAGGCAAGTTTTTTTCAAACAGAAATTTGCATCCTGTAGTACTAACTCAAAAGATTCCCGTCACTAAAGTCCATGGAGAATAAGAGCACCTCCTCCCAGCTGCCCACTGCTCTGAGGCTAGAAAACACTGTCACCACCGATAAATCCACTATAATTGAGAATTTCAATAAGCATTTCTCTACGGCTGGCCATGCTTTCCACATGGCTACCCCTACCCCGGTCAACTGCCCGGCACCCTCCACAGCAACCCGCCAAAGCCCCCACCATTTCTCCTTTACCCAAATCCAGATGGCTGATGTTCTGAAAGAGCTGCAAAATCTGGACCCCTACAAATCAGCCGGGCTAGACAATCTAGACCCTCTCTTGCTTAAATTATCTGCCGAAATTGTTGCAACTCTAGCCTGTTCAACCTCTCTTTCGTATCTTCTGAGATTCCCAAAGATTGGAAAGCTGCCGCAGTCATCCCCCTCTTCAAAGGGGGTGACACTCTAGACCTGCTACAGACCTATATCTATCCTACCCTGTCTTCGAAAGCCAAGTTAACAAACAGATTACTGACCATTTCGAGTCCCACCATACCTTATCCGCTATGCAATCTGGTTTCAGAGTTGGTCATGGGTGCACCTCAGCCACGTCAAGGTTCTAAACGACATTATAACCGCCATCGATAAGAGATATGACTGTGCAGCCATATTCATCGACCTGGCCAAGGCTTTCGACTCTGTCAATCACAACATTCTTATTGGCAGTTTCGACAGCCTTGGTTTCTCAAATGATTGCCTCGCCTGGTTTACCAGGCGATTCTCGGGCCGACTCTCTTTTCTGTGTACATCAATGATGTTGCTTTTGCTGCTGGTGATTCTCTGATCCACCTCTATGCAGAAGACACCATTCTGTATACTTCTGGCCCTTCTTTGGACACTGTTAACTAACCTCCAGACGAGCTTCAATGCCATACAACTCTCCTTCCGTGGCCTCCAACTGCTCTTAAACGCAAGTAAAACTAAATGCATGCTATTCAATCGATCACTGCCCGCACCTGCTCGCCCGTACAGCATCACTACTCTGGACGGCTCTGACTTAGAATACGTGGACAACTACAAATACCTAGGTGTCTGGTTAGACTGAACTCTCCTTCCAGACTCACATTAAGCATCTCCAATCCAAAATTAAATCTAGAATTGGCTTCCTATATCGCAATAAAGCATCCTTCACTCATGCTTCCAAACATACCCTCGTAAAACTGACCATCCTAGCGATCCTCGACTTCGGTGATGTCATCTATAAAATAGCCTCCAACACTACTCAACAAACTGGATGCAGTCTATCACAGTGCCATCCGTTTTGTCACCAAAGCCCCATACACTACCCAACATTGCGACCTGTACGCTCTCGTTGGCTGGCACTCGCTTCATACTCGTCGCCAAACCCACTGGCTACAGGTTATCTACAAGTCTCTGCTAGGTAAAGCCCCGCCTTATCTCAGCTCACTGGTCACCATAGCAGCACCCACTCGTAGCACGCGCTCCAGCAGATATATCTCACTGGTCACCCCCAAAGCCAATTCCTCCTTTGGTCATCTTTCCTTCCAGTTCTCTGCTGCCCATGACTGGAATGAATTGCAAAAATCTCTGAAGCTGGAGATTCCCATCTCCCACGCTAGCTTTAAGAACCAGCTGTCAGAGCAGCTCACAGATCACTGCACCTGTTCATAGCCCATCTGTAAACAGTCCATCTATCTACCTCATTCCCATACTGTATTTATTTATTTAGCTCCTTTTGCACCACAGTATCTCTACTTGCACATCCATCTTTTGCACATCTAACATTCCCGTGTTTAATAGCCATATTGTAATTACTTTATCTTGATGAGACAAGACATTAACTACTACTAATTGGAGACCATGAAATTGGGGAGAGAAAGGGGTAAAAAAAATAAGACAATGTGTTTAAACATGTAATCTGTGAATGCCAGAAATCAATTATCTTGTTGTTAACCAAATGATGTTGCGACTGTGACATTTAATTTTTATTTTATTTTACCTTTATTTAACCAGGCAAGTCAGTTAAGAACACATTCTTATTTTCAATGACGGCCTGGGAACAGTGGGTTAACTGCCTGTTCAGGGGCAGAACGACAGATTTGTACCTTGTCAGCTCGGGGGTTTGAACTCACAACCTTACGGTTACTAGTCCAACACTCTAACCACTAGGCTACCCTGCCGCCCCATGACATACAGGCATGACTGATGGCATGAAAAACCCATGTTTTAAGTTGGCAAGAAATAGTCATGAATGTTCATAAAATATGCCGGGCATATCAGCACATCTCTTAATTTTAGATAAGATTATCACTTATCTTAGATAAACACATTTAATTTTTCTACCTGAGGGTAGCCTTTGAAATGTGGAACTTACACAATTGTCAATAACTTAAAACATCTGTCTTAATAAAAAGCTTATGGATATAACTAGATTAATTAGTTGAAACAAACAGCAGAAAATGTCTGTACTTTTTTTATTTGTATCCAAATATGAAAGTGGGCTTGATGGGTATGCTTACCTTAAAGCTCCTAACCGTCTGCGTAAATTCTCCTAACCTGATAGGAAATTTCAATTTTAACATAAGTTGTATTCCATCTAGACAACCCTATAATGGTCCCACATGATCTTGCCTCCTACCTGCCTTCCATCTTTGAGGACATGTATTTTCATTGTTCGAGCGACCATTCGACTATCTTCTCAATATAATAGAACGTCTTGGACCTAACGAAGCAGCTTCTTTCAAACACTTTATTTTCTTACTCTCCATTCTCTCCTGCAGCTTAGCTACTGAAGTCCTGATCAGGATTCGCGGTCTGTCAATGAGGAACTACCGGCTCATCTTTTGCCATAACCTGAAGCAGCCATAGATGACCATTCGATTCACTGCTAGTGAGTGGTGCTGAAGATAAGGTGAACTACTGGGTGTTTTAAGTGCTGAACGGTGAGTACAACAACATATAGGTTTGTGTGAGCATTGAGCTAACATTTTTGTCCACATGTTTAGAACAAATGGAGAGCCACAACACACTGATGTGGTTGAATAGAGGCTGCAGTCAGTCATTGATGTGTGAATGGGTCAGATCTGGATTTGTTTTCAGACTAATATGCCCTAGGCTGACCTGTATTATAAACTGGGTGGTTGGATCCCTGAATGCTGATTGGCTGACAGCCGTGGTATATTGGACCGTATACCACGGGTATGACAACTCTTATTTTTACAGCTGTAATTATGTTGGTAATCAGTTTATAATAGCAAATATGCACCTCTGGCGTTTATGGTATATATACCACGGCTAAGGTCTGTATCCAGGCACTGTGCGTAAGAACAGCCCTTAGCCGTGGTATTTTGGCTGTATACCGCACCCCCCCGAGCCTTATTGCTTAAGTAGAGCCATTCTTTAGGGAGGTCGCTGGCCTGGGTAGTGTGTGTTTGTTTAATAGGGCACAGAACACTGAAACCATCACTGAAATGTGGCCTAGCTAGCGCTCCAATCCCAAGCACCTGCTCCCATTAACATTGTAACTATCTATGCTTGTTCTGATGGCTGTCAGACACATGCACATGACACTAATTAATAACCCACTCACTCCGAGCTAGCTGGAACCTGATAACAACTACACTGGCTCAGCGCTAGCTGGGTCTGATAACCACACTGGCTGCCCTGTGTGTGTTTAGATATGTATGTTGGATGGAGAACACAGCCCGTGACAGTGTCTCTCCCTCTGTTTCTCTCTCCGGTGTGTGTTTGGCGGTGGCGGACATCCAGACCTTCGGAAGCAGCTCGGCTGTGGAAGCGATGAGGAAGAGCCTCTCTCCTTCCCCCAGCAACTCCCTGACACCAGCCAGGGTTTTTGGGGTTCCCCTAGATGAGGTGCAGCAGAGCGGCCAGCCAGGCCAGGAGGTCCCCCTACTGGTCAGGCACATCGTAGAGTACGTCGAAGAGCATGGTGAGTGGAACATTCACAAGCTGTATTTCTAACTAGACTCATTCCTCAGGCATCAAACGGGAGCCAGTACTTTGTCCAGTAGTTTATTTCCTGGTTGTCTATCGACCGAGAGCAACACAGGAGAGCTGCACAGATTGGACCTTCAAAATACATGCTCTCTCTCTGGCAAATTAATCACCTCATTGAGCATCATATTTACCTTAATGTAATTTTTATGTGCACTGTAAATCCCATTATTCTGCCACTGTCTTGTTTTATATCGTTGGGGATTGTTTTGACAATTCTCTCCGGTACTTTAGATGAACATGTACCTGTTGTCATTTCAGCCTCTATCAATCCCCACTGGCGACACTTCGACCTGTCGTTATTTCAAGCTTCTGTAATCAATATTTATTATTTAGGAAGAATCTGCTCACGTTCCATATAGCCTAGCCGAACTACTGGCCGAAAAATAAACATTTACAGTCATGACTGTCCTCCTTGCAACACGATAAACCAAACATGTAGTTGAGAGATCTTCTCTTCTCACATGCTTCTTCCGTTGCATAGCTTCTTTTTTTTTTTTTTTACCAACCTCGGCTCCTTTTAAACTATGAAAGGATGGGCGTAGGGGGGGAAATGAGCTAGTCAAGCCAATGCAGGCATAATGCTGCAACTCTACAGGCATAAACATCCATTCAGTTCCTATTACCATGACTGGGATTCTCACTTCCTCCTATGCATTTCAACTTGTTTTATCTCCAGGTAGCTTATCAGTTAACTAAATTCCATTTGACATCAGGTGTAATACATCACACACACCTTTCATTCACCTGCCAGTATTAATGATAATTGTGCAGTCCACAAATCACAACGGGATGCCATCACTGTAACGTAAGACCTCTGTGTGCATCAGGAGACCAGGCCAGCGAAATGCTGTTGGAGCCCTAGTGGGGTTTTATAGCCTGGGAGGGGAGGTGAGCAAGGGGCCTGCTGCTGGAGTCCCAGTGGTGTTAGTTAGGCTGGGTATGGAGGGGAGGTGAGCAAGGAGCCTGCTGCTGGAGTCCCAGTGGGGTTAGTTAGGCTGGGTATGGAGGGGAGGTGGGCAGGGGGCCTGGTCTGGGCCAGGTCACCTACCAGAGCGCTCTCCCTTACAGTTACCGCCCACTGTTTTCTTTAACCAGGCAGCTCACTATGAACAAAGCCTAGTGGCAGATCTCCTCATTCACTGTGGTGAAACAACCCAGAGTTGTGGAATGACATGACAGTGTAATGATTGTGTTCTTTGTTTCCTGGTTGTGGACTTCCTTGTGTACAGTACACACCCCCTGCTTCAATAGTGGTAATTGATTCAATGGACAGGCCATGATGTCATCTGGCTGCTGCATCTGGAAACAGGAAGCCACTAACACAACCACCAACACTCACTGAAAGGGATGGTTGGTCAAATAAAATTCCTTCCTCCCCAACATTAATACGCTCTGTGATTGAGCTGATAGTACATCTGCACAAATTGTAGTACCACTACAAATCTAGGAAATGGTGCAATTTCACCCATTTGAGAAATGACAAGTTGAGAAGTTTATTTGTGTAATTAAATCACTGTGGGATCTGTTTGAAAAAGTCAAGCGGCCATTCTACTCATTCAAAGCGAATTAATGCTGTATTCACAGTCCTCATTGAAATGGTCCATAGAGGATTCATTCATCAAGAACTGTTAAGCGGAGTGACTACTATCCTCTGTGCCTCTGTGTTGCTCTCAGGGCGTCTGGATCTGGAGGGGCTGTTCCTGGTCAACGGTAATGCGGAGCGGGTGGAGTGGCTACGGCAGCGCTATGACTCTGGGGAGGAGGTGGACCTGGAGAAAGAGGCTGACCTGGCCTCGGCCGTCAGCCTGCTCCGTCTCTTCCTGCAGGAGCTCCCAGAACCCATCATCCCTGCAGGCATGCAGGCCCACATCCTGCAGCTCTACCAAGGTATGTTCATCTTAGTCCTCTTCATCATTCACCTCTCTACTGTCCCCTACCTCTTTATCCTCCTGTTGATGTTCTGTGGATCTGACCTGTACTCCCAATAAAGGTGATGCACATTATTCCTTCTCTAGTTTTCCACCTGCCCTCTCACCTTACTTTCTTCCCTTGGCAGCATCATCTATTAAACCGTTGTTGTTGTGTGTTGTCCAGACTACAGCAGTGAGGAGGAGCTCGCCCGCAACATGAAGTACTTCCTCCAGCAGCTGCCTCAGGTCAACTACAGCCTGCTGCGCTTCCTGTGCCGCTTCCTGTCCAGCGTGGCCTCGCTCCAGGAGGAGAGCTGGAGCGTTGGAGCCCTCGCCGCAGTCTTCGGACCCGACGTCTTCCAGTACGACCAACAATAGCACATCAACTATCCTTCCTAAATACCTCATACCTAAGGCCTGTAGTACTTGTTCATACCTGCATATCCATGGCTCTTTCACTTTGGTGCCACTTTTGCTCAGAAGTGGTTATAGAGCACAATTCTATTTAATTATAAACTGGGTGGTCCGAGCCCTGAATGCTGATTTGCTGAATGCCGTGGTATGAGACCGTATGACACAAATATATTTTTACTGCTGTAATTATGTTTGTAACCAGTTTATAATGGGGGGCGGCAGGGTAGCCTAGTGGTTAGAGCGTTGGACTAGTAACCGAAAGGTTGCAAGTTCAAATCCCCGAACTGACAAATCTGTCGTTCTTCCCCTGAACAGGCAGTTAACCCACCCTTCCTAGGCCGTCATTGAAAATAAGAATTTGTTCTTAAATAAAGGAAAAATAATGACAATAAGGCACCTTGGGGGTTTGTGGTATACAGTATGGCCAATATACCACGGCTAAGGTCTTTATCCAGGCACTGGATAACAGAACAGCCCTTAGTCGTGGTATATTGACAATATACCACACCCCCTCAGGCCTTATTGCTTAATTATGTAACGTTCATTTATATTCTGAAATAAATAACCAAACCCAGATATGTTTTGGAGACACGTGAGGAGTTGCTCTGCAAAATAATAAAATAATCTTCTAGACTCGAGGTCATCTGTATCCAATGTTCTGAAAACAGCCGTGTTCTGTTGACTTCAGGGAGATAACAGCTGTTCTGTCAATGCCAGAATCGAATTATAATACCACTAGCCGTATACGTGTTTGAAATGCATATTTCAAATCAAAATCAAATGTTATTTGTCACATGCGCCGAATATAGCAGGTGTAGACCTATAGCATGAAATGCTTAACTTACAAGCCCTCAACCAGCAATGCAGTTCAAGAAATGGAGTTAAGAAAATATTTACTAAATAAACTAATGTAAAAAATAAAAGTAACAATAACGAGGCTTTATCATTGTGTACTTTCTTAGTCATCTGATGTGAAGTCAGATGACTATCTGAAGTCAAACATAATGATGCAATAAGCTACTGTATTTTTGTACGGTGTGATGGTTAGGATAACAGCTGATCTGAGGTCATTTCCCCTCTGTTTTTGTACTGTAGTTTACACATGGACGTAGAAGTCCTTTCAGTTATGAAGGTTCATCACAGCTGATCTGAGGTCATTTCTTGCCTGTACTGTAGTTTAGACACTGTGTGTTCATGATAACGGCTGATCTGAGGTCATATTTTCTGTAACTCTAGTTTAGACACAGATGTGGAGGGCCTGAAGGAGCAGGAGTCAGTGAGCCGCATCCTGGCGGAGCTGCTGGAGAATCAGGAGGAGTTCTTTGACTCAGAGGACGATGACGTTTCTACCACCAACGACTACAGTTCCATCAACGAACAGGTAAGGCCCTTCTCTCTGTTTTCCGCTCTAAATGTCTTCTATTCTGAGACTAATATTCAACCTCACTCACCCTATTGCATGGGTTAACGGCTAAAAGCTTGGAGGTAGGGAGCCCGTATGTCAAGGCATAATGGTCCTTGGTTGTTATTACCTAATTGGGTAACTCCCTACTGCCCTGCATGTGTTGAGCTGAAAATATGTTCTGTTGTATTTCAGTAATGAGGAAGTAGAAGGGTTTAACGTTATTCCAGCCACTCTTGAGTCTGGCACTACCATGGAAAAGGAGAGATTATGAAACCGATTCTGGAATTACTGCAGTGTTGCTTTTGAAGGCAGTCTAAATATTGTTTCTTGGCCCCAAGCCAAAGACAACTTGAGAGAATAGAGAAAGTAAAGGGGTGTTGAGGAGTTCTGTCTGCATGGCTGTCTTTCTTTGTCTGCCTGCATGACTGTCTGCCTGCATGCCTGTCTTTGTATAATAGGGATGGTTGCTCGAAGTAGCCAGCATTTAGTGGTAAAATGGGTGTTCAGGAGTTCCTCTTGGCCATGTCTCCCTAGCATCCACAGAACACACACACATCAGTCTTCAGATCAGCGTTGAGGACAGTACCAGTCAAAAGTTTGGACACCTACTCATTCAAGGTTTTCATTTTCTTTTTACTATTTTCTACATTGTAGAATATTAGTGAAGACATCAAAACTATGAAATAACACATGGAATCATGTACAGTCGTGGCCCAAAATTTGAGAATGACACATTAATTTTCACAAAGTTTGCTGCTACAGTGTTTTTTTTAGATATTTTTGTCAGATGTTACTATGGAATACTGAAGTATAATTACAAGGCTTTTATTGACAATTACATGAAGTTGATGCAAGAGTCAATATTTGCAGTGTTGACCCTTTTTCAAGACCTCTGCAATCCGCCCTGCCATGCTGTCAATTAACTTCTGGGCCACATCCTGACTAATGGCAGCCCATTCTTGCATAATCAATGCTTGGAGTTTGTCAGAATTTGTGGGTTTTAGTTTGTCCACTCGCCTCTTGAGGATTGACCACGAGTTCTCAATAGGATTACGGTCTGGGGAGTTTCCTGGCCATGGACCCAAAATATTGATGTTTTGTTCCCTGAGCCACTTAGTTATCACTTTTTTCCTTATGGCAAAGTGCTCCATCATGCTGGAAAAGGCATTGTCACCAAACTGATCCTGAATGGTTGGGAGAAGTTGCTTTCGGAGGATGTGTTGGTACCATTCTTTATTCATGGCTGTGTTCTTAGGCAAAATTGTGAGTGAGCCCACTCCCTTGGCTGAGAAGCAACCCCACACATGAATGGTCTCAGGATGCTTTACTGTTGGCATGACACAGGACTGATGGTAGCGCTCACCTTGTCTTCTCCGGACAATCTTTTTTCCGGATGCCCCAAACAATCGGAAAGGGGATTCATCAAAGAAAATGACTTTACCCCAGTCCTCAACAGTCCAATCCCTGTACCTTTTTGCAGAATATCAGTCTGTCCCTGATGTTTTTCTTAGAGAGAAGTGGCTTCTTTGCTCCCCTTCTTGACACCAGGCCATCTTCCAACAGTCTTCGCCTCACTGTGCATGCCGATGCACCTGCCTGCTGCCATTCCTGAGCAAGCTCTGTACTGGTGGTGCCCCGATCAGCTGAATGAACTTTGGGAGACGGTCCTGACACTTGCTGGACTTTCTTGGATGCCCTGAAGCCGCCTTCACAATTGAACCACTCTCCTTGAAGTTCTTGATGATCCAATAAATGGTGGATTTAGGTGCAATCTTACTGGCAGCAATATCCTTGTCTGCGAAGCACTTTTTGTGCAAAGCAATGATGACGGCACGTGTTTTCTTGCAGGTAACCATGGTTGACAGAGGAAGAACAATGATTCTAAGCACCACCCTCCTTTTGAAACTTCCAGTCTGTTATTTGAACACAATCAGCATGAGAGGGTGATCTCCAGCCTTGTCCTCGTCAACATTCACACCTGTGTTAACGAGAGAATCGTTGACATGATGTCAGCTGGTCCTTTTGTGGCAGGGCTGAAATGCAGTAGAAATGTTTTGGGGGGGATTCAGTTCATTTGCATGGCAAAGAGGGACTTTGCAATTAATTGCAGTTGATCTGATCACTCTTCATAACATTCTGGAGTATATTCAAATTGCCATCATACAAACTGAGGCAGCAGACTTTGAAAATGTATATTTGTCATTCTCAAAACTTTTGGCCACGACTGTAGTAACCAAAAAAGTGTTAAACAAATCAAAAAATATATTTTATATTTGAGATTCTTCAAAATAGCCACCTTTTTGCTTTTTTGACAGCTTTGCACACTCTTGGCATTCTCTTAATCAGCTTCTTGAGGTAGTCACCTGGAATGCATTTCAATTAACATGTGATGAAACTGGCTCTCATGAGGACCACCACAGGAAAGGAAGACCCAGAGTTACCTCTGCTGCAGAGGATAAGTTCATTGGAGTTACCAGCCTCAAATTGCAGCCCAAATAAATGCTTCACAGAGTAACAGACACATCTCAACATCAACTATTCAGAGAAGACTGCATAAGTCAGGCTTCGTGGTTGAATTGCTGCAAAGAAACAACTACTAAAGGACACCAATAAGAAGAAGAGACTTGCTTGGGCCAAGAAACACAAGCAGTGGACATTATACCGATGGAAATCTGGACGATAGTCTCAGTCCAAATTTGATTATTTTGGTTTCAACCGCCGTGTCTTTGTGAGACGCGGAGTAGGTGAACGGATCATCTCTGCATGTGTGGTTCCCAACGTGAAGCATGGGGGTGTGATTGTGTGGGGGTGCTTTGCTGGTGACACTGTCAGTGATTTATTTAAAAAATAAATAAAAATCATTTAAAATTGAATTCAAGGCACACTTAACCAGCATGGCTACCACAGCATTCTGCAGCGATATGCCAACCCATCTGGTTTGGGCTTAGTGGTCCTATCATTTGTTTTTCAACACCTCCAGGCTGTGTAAGGGCAATTTGACCGAGGAGGAGAGTGATGAAGTGTTGCATCAGATCACCTGACCTCAACCCAATTGAGATGGTTTTGTATGAGTTGGACCACAGAGTGAAGGAAAAGCAGCCAACAAGTGCTCAGCATATGTGGGAACTCCCAACACTGTTGAAAAAGCATTCCAGGTGAAGCTGGTTGAGAGAACGCCAACTGTGCAAAGCTGTCATCAAGGCAAAGGGTGGCTACTTTGAAGAATATAAAATATATTTTGATTTCTTTAACAACTTTTTTGGGGGGTTACTACATGATTCCATGTGTTTAATATTTTTGATTTCTTTGCTATTATTCTACAATGTAGAAAATGGTATGAAAACATTAACAAAAAAATGCTTGCGTTAGTGTGAATGAGTAAGTGTCAAGTTTTGACTGGTACTGTATGTGTGCCGCTAAATCTTGATCTAATCCTCGGCAACAGCAGCATATTTGCGTTTGAGGCAGACGCTCTCTTACACAGGAAGCTGACAATGATAAGCAACAAAGTCCTTCCATGTGACTTTCCTTTCTCCCCCCTGTATTGTGACTGAGTAGCCCAGGATTAGGCTGTTCAGAAATGGCCCTCTGTTCTCTGAAGGAAAATGTTTAACTGCTGTGCTTACAAAACCATGGTGATGTAACGGTGGAACTGACACCTGCGGCCGTCTCCGGGGACATCTCAGTTTCCTAACGGACCTTAAGGAGTATTAAGACAGCCTATCCAGGCCAGGCTAACTCACACAGCACAGGCAGACAGTAGTGCTTATTCCATCCTGTCTGGCCAGAGACTATGGGTTGGAGTGGGAAGTGCTGCCTTTAGTTTCACTGCATTTCAGCCTTGGGGCTAGTCATGGCTGGGCTAGTCATGGCTGGGCTAGTCATGGCCGACAGCCTATATGGAGGAGGTCAGAGAACTGGCAGTGTGGTGCCAGGACAGCAACCTCTCCCTCAATGTGAGCAAGACAAAGGAGCTGATCGTGGACTACAGGAAAAGGTGGGCCGAACACGCCCCCATTAACAGGGCTGTAGTGGAGCGGGTCAAGAGTTTTAAGTTCCTTGGTGTCCACATCACCAACAAACTATCATGGTCCAAACACACCAAGACATTCGTGAAGAGGGCAAAACATTTTCCCCCTCAGGAGACTGAAAAGATTTGGCATGGGTCCCCAGATCCTCAAAGTTCTACAGCTGCACCATTGGGAGCATCCTGACCGGTTGCATCACCGCCTGGTATGGCAACTGCTCGGCATCTGACCGTAAGGCACTACAGAGGGTAGTGTGTACAGCCCAGTACATCACTTGGGCCAAGCTTCCTGTCATCCAGGACCTATATAATTGGCAATGTCAGCGGAAAGCCCATAAAATTCAGAGACTCCAGTCACCCTAGTCATAGACTGTTTTCTCTGCTACCACACGGTAAGTGATACCGGAGTGTCAAGTCTAGGACCAAAAGGCTCCTTTAACAGCTTCTACCCCCAAGCCATAAGAATGCTGAACAATTAATCAAATGACCGCTGAACTATTTACATTGAACCACCCCCTCCATTTGTTTTGTACACTGCTGCTACTCGCTGTTTATCTATGCATAGTCACTTCAGCCCTACCTACATGTACCCATTACCCCCTGTATATAGCCTCAATATTGTTATTTGATTGTTACTTTTTATTTTTTACTTTAGTTTATTTGGTCAATATTTTCTTAATTCTTCTTAAAATGCACTGTTGGGGCAAGTGTAGCATTTCACGGTCTACACTTGTTGTATTTGGTGCATGTGACAGTTTGATTTGATCTAGGATCAGTTTTGTCTTTTAGATTATAATGAATAAGATGTATAGGTACAGATCCTAGAATAGCACTTCTACTCTGAAATGCTTTGTGGTGCTACAGGAAAAGGAGCACCGAGCACATCCCCATTCTCATCGACGGGGCTGTAGTGGAGCAGGTTGAGAGCTTCAAATTCCTTTGTGTCCACATCAACAACAAACTAGAATGGTCCAAACACACCAATACAGTTGATTTCCCCCTCAGGAAACTAACTATAAAATGATTTGGCATGGGGTCCTGAGATCCTCAAAAGGTTCTACAGCTGAAACATCGAGAGCATCGTGACTGGTTGCATCACTGCCTGGTACGGCAGTCGGAGGCCGAGCAATTGCAAGGCACTTCAGGGGGTAGTGCGTACGGCCCAGTACATCACTGGGGCAAAGCTGCCTACCATCCAGGACCTCTACACCAGGCGGTGTCAGAGGAACGCCCTGAAAATTGTCAGACCCCAGCCAGCCCAGTCATATACTGTTGTCTCTACTACCGCATGGCAAGCGGTACCGGAGTGGCAAGTCTAGGACAAAAAGGCTTCTCAACAACTCTCTCTCAACAGCTTCTCAACAACTCTCTCTCAACAGCTTCTCAACAACTCTCTCTCAACAGCTTCTCAACAACTCTCTCTCAACAGCTTCTCAACAACTCTCTCTCAACAGCTTCTCAACAACTCTCTCTCAACCGCTTCTCAACAACTCTCTCTCAACAGCTTCTCAACAACTCTCTCTCAACAGCTTCTCAACAACTCTCTCTCAACAGCTTCTCAACAACTCTCTCTCAACAGCTTCTCAACAACTCTCTCTCAACAGCTGGTAGATTTAATAATCTACCAGCTCCACAAAACGATGAGCATTCTTTGTAATGTTTCTTAAACATTGTGGTATATTTTATGACCTGAGTCTTTTAATCAAAGTATCACAGAAGAGCCAAACATTTTCACCTGCCCCTTTAAGGGTGGGAGGTTACCACATAAACACGACTCGTCATGTTTGTGCCTCAGATTGAGTCTGACCAGTAGAGGCGTTGTCTTCACTTCTCTAGCAGTTGAAACTCAAACATAGGAAAACCTAGCTTGTGAACAAAACAATGTAAATAGCCAAGTAACATAAGGACAAAGTCTCACTTCAGTAGACTTTTTTGTTTCAAGTAAATTAGACCAACTTTTATGCCTGTCACCAGCGAGGCAGTCTTGCAGCGCGAGGTGGAATAGGCTATATAGGATTCATAGTTCTTCGTGCGATTTTAATTTACCTGCTATGAAACAAAACGGCAGAAATACTTTGAAAACATCTACTGCAGAATTTATTTTACTATAAATGTCGTCATACTTCATTATTTTATGAAAGGCTCGCACTGTGGAGCCCTGACCACCTGCCAACGTGGTAAAATAGATTTTGGCATTGACAGGTAAAATGTCTCTGGCTGGCATTTTAAATTTAGGACCTGGCTCCTGATCTCTGACTGCACTCCTCCTCCTCAACTCCCTTATGAGATCTCTCTCTCTGACCGCAATTCTCCTCCTCAACTCCCTTATGAGATCTCTCTCTGACTGCAATTCTCCTCCTCAACTCCCTTATGAGCTCTCTCTCTCTCTCTGACTGCAATTCTCCTCCTCCTCAACTCCCTTGTGAGCGAGCTCTCTCTGACTGCAATTCTCCTCCTCCTCAACTCCCTTGTGAGCGAGCTCTCTGACTGCAATTCTCCTCCTCCTCAACTCCCTTGTGAGCGAGCTCTCTCTGACTGCAATTCTCCTCCTCCTCAACTCCCTTGTGAGCGAGCTCTCTCTGACTGCAATTCTCCTCCTCCTCAACTCCCTTGTGAGCGAGCTCTCTCTGCAATTCTCCTCCTCCTCAACTCCCTTGTGAGCGAGATCTCTCTGCAATTCTCCTCCTCCTCAACTCCCTTGTGAGCTCTCTGAATTCTCTCCTCCTCAACTCCCTTGACTCTCTCTCTGACTGCAATTCTCCTCCTCCTCAACTCCCTTGTGAGCGATCTCTCTCTGACTGCAATTCTCCTCCTCCTCAACTCCCTTGTGAGCGAGCTCTCTCTGACTGCAATTCTCCTCCTCCTCAACTCCCTTGTGAGCGAGCTCTCTCTGACTGCAATTCTCCTCCTCCTCAACTCCCTTGTGAGCGAGCTCAGGAATGTTCTATTTATCAGGCTGAACTTTCAGTGGTCAGAGCTGTGATGTCTTGAAGCAGGCCACATACACCAGGGTTTCCGTTAGAAAACTGTGGTGCCAGACAACGTGACCGGGAAGATTTTTACTTTACTGGCAATTTGATACATTTTACAGACCCATGTGCATTGGGTGCATACCCCATTAGGGCATCTACCCACGGTGCTCAGAATGACCGAAAACACATTTAGGTTTCGGTAATACAGCTTAAAAGAACGTGTAACTTGTGATAAATCAGCCAGTAAAACGTCATTTTCAAACATTTGCCAAAATGCAATTTGTGAGAACACCATTCAAAACAGTGCACCTGATAGCGTTTCCATATGCGACAGAGATGAGAATGTTAGAAACTTAGAGGGGGAATTTAAAGATGCAACAACTAGGATGGGTTGCTAATATTACATGGACTGTGCCTTTGGCTTCTGGACAACAGAAAAAAACGTTGATATGAAAACTAGTAGAACAGGAGAGAAATGGCATAGCACTGGGTCCAATAGGGAAGTAAATGGAAAATGCATGTATAAAAGCATGTTTTACTCCAGCAGCAACAGCTGAGGAGCTGCAGGAGAAGTCCTGCTCAAAATAGGCTCTATATCCTGTGTGCGCATGATAGTTGTGTTGTGAAAAAAAGATGCATGATGACCAATGAAAATACACACAGGCCAATTTTAATTCCACTAAATTGCCAAATGAACCATTCCATCAATTAATAAAAAGTATTATTTATCAATGGGATTTTTCTTTCTTCGGTAATTCTGGCCGCCAAAAGTTTTTGATTTATTGGCTTTTCATAATTTTTAGGGGGGCAAAATCTGTCAATTACCGGCTAATGGAAACCCTGACACACATACTCACACACACAGAGAAATCAAGGTTATGCCCTCTTTAGTTCCTCACATTCTTGTCTCTGACCCACACTGAGCCCTCTTTCTGAAACGTCATCCATTAGCTAGCATGTTGGGTCTGGAACTTTCCACTGACTCTGAGGGCCTATTCTGTTTCTCTGATGGTGTGGGATACAGAGTCAGCTTGTGGCTGGTTAACTGTTTGACTTGGACTCGTGGTGACAGCCTCGGATATTGGCTATTACGTTCACTAGTCAGATACTAGGGGTGTAATGGTTCACCAAACACACTGTTCGGTTATGTATTGCGGTTGTGGGTGATATTTCGGTACAGCAGGAAAATTAAATGCCAACAGTTACTTTTTTGTTTATGAAAATCCAAGGTGTTGGTATTCCTAATTCCATATACAGTGGGGAGAACAAGTATTTGATACACTGGCGATTTTGCAGGTTTTCCTACTTACAAAGCATGTAGAGGTCTGTAATTTTTATCATAGGTACACTTCAACTGTGTGAGACAGAATCTAAAACAAAAATCCAGAAAATCACATTGTATGATTTTTAAGTAATTCATTTGCATTTTATTGCATGACATAAGTATTTGATACATCAGAAAAGCCAAACTTAATATTTGGTACAGAAACCTTTGTTTCTAGCATGAGTATAGATGTGTAGATTGTTGACACAAAAATTAATTGAATCCCACTTTGTAACATAATTAAATGTGGAAAAAGTCAAGGGGTGTGAGTACTTTCTGAAGGCACTGTAAAGGGGCGTGTCTGTAGCACGGTACTTGTCATTTCACAGTCCAGGGTAATGTGATATGACTGTCACTGTGAACAGGGCTACAGAGAGCTACGAGGTCCATCCATTGGTAGTAAGCGCAACACAGGATGCATTGGCCAATTCGTTGGCAACTTCAGCTTTACCTTGCTTATATAGAGCAGGAACTGCCTGTTTGCTGAAATGGGTGCAGGAGGGCAAAGTTTGTAACGAGGTACATTACATTGTACAAGATGTTCCATAAAGATCTAAAGATACTATAGATCACACCATTCACCACCTTAGCTACAAATTGTTCCACGCACCATGTTTAATCTCATTGCAAGGAGAGAGGTTACCCCACTGAGTCGGTCTAACTGAGATTAGGAGTGACTAATAGGTACTCCGTTTGCATCTGTGGCTGTGTTTACACAGGCAGTACAATTCTGATATTTTGCCAATAATTGGTTGACTACGGTCTAGAAGACAGCATTCCCCTACTATTCTGAGATATCTCAGAACCCATACTCGGTCTCTTGACATCTCTCCCCCTCCCTACCTCCATGCCAACTGTGATCTGCTGCCGTGTCACAGCTGCATTGCCAAGGTAACAGCTATCTGACACCTCTGATTGGATTTCAGGGCCTTCTCCCTCATCGTGTATGCAGATGGTTATGACTCATGCTTGTGTTTTCATGGCAGTGGTGTCTAGCCGCTGGCTGTAGTGTAGCAGCAGAAAAACAAACCGGGCCCAGAGGGGCGAGGATTCTCACTGTCCCGCCTGATTAAACCCATTTATCCACCTCAACAAAGACCAGAACATTGTGCATTTAAATATGCTGACGGGGGAGACAACAAAAGAGATCTTAATAGAGAAAGAGATCAAATACCTAAAAAGGTCTCAAGTGGATGGATGGGGAGTCAAAGTAACCTTCACGTTTTACAACACCAGGTCCTGACAGCACTGACAGCTGGAAATGCCCACTACAGAGAGACCATTGAACATTCCCCGTCATTGGGGGAATGCAGTTCATAAACTGCCCGGTGTGGACACTGAGAATTATACATTGAGAATGACCTAAAACAATTTCCCGTCAAAATTGGATGTATAAATTCTTAATTTTGCTAAATTTCTGTTAATTGTTTTCTCAAAATATGGACATGTAATTTTTCTTCCAAAATATGAAGTGATAGGGTAGTCAATGGTGTCATCTATCTGCTAAATGAGTAAGGAGGAAGTAATGCGTTCATATTATGTAACAGTATCAGCTGATTTAAGGGCGAGGCCAGACTGTACCATTGATCTTTATCGAAATTTTTGATTTCCAAAGGTTTGTCAATGGGGAGTGGAATGTTGATGGTCATCAGGGATGACGTGACCATATCCATAAAATGTTCATCCATTTTCAGACAAAAATGCTGCGTTCAAAACAACTGGCAACTCGGGGGGGGGGGGGAGAAAAATAACTCCAGGGTCAATTATTTTTGAACAGTCATCCAACTTTCCATGTCAGAAACGCAGACATCTTTCTAGACCTCAGACTTTCGGACCTGAAGATCACTTACGTCTTGATTTGACCTAGTTTTTTTCCCTCCGAGTTACCAGTTGTCTTGAAGGCACCAAAAGTTCTGATGAGTTGAACTTTTGATGGGCTGATGGATACGTAACAATCCGTTTAGCCAATTTACCCACACATTCAAGCATTTAAAACGCCACACGGACCAGAATGTATCCGTTGTGATTTTGTATAATTTCTCCACGGATCAGTCTGGCCAGGCCTTGCCCTTTTAATTTGATTGGTCAAAATACCAATTATTGGCAAAATATCTGAATTTTACAGACATGAATGCAAATGCATATCTATTAGTAATTCCTTTTCTCAGTTAGGTTACCCCCACGAGTCTCTCTCCTTGCAATGAGATTAAACATAGCTGTAAATTGTTCCGTGCCCTAAGGTGGTGTGATCTATAGTATCTTTATGGAACATCTTGTACAATGTAATGTACTGCCCGTATTAGCAGCAGGCTCTACACTCACTGCACCGACTGCAGTGTCATTATCTAGGTACATTTCAAGGGATGTCAACACCACCGAGTCAGGTAGGACCTATTTAAGGAACAGCCAAGCCTGGCTGAAAATGTACAGCAGCAATCACTAATTGTTAACAGATGTTTACTTTGTGTTTCTCGTCGTTCTATGTTGTGAACTGTACACAGAAAACATTGGAGCCCACATGACCGGTCCTGTATGGGAGATGCTTTGCTTGCAGCCTGTCTATATGTACGTTATTTGTTGATAGTGGTGCAAATTGCTTATTGATTCATTAGGTCAATAATGGGGTTGGTACCATTATGGATTTTTACAATACCGTCTAACAATATTTTGATACCGCTAAATAAAAAGTAGATTTGTCTTATTTTGGTTGAGTATAAAACATTCTGAATGGTGAAAGCAAATTCATGCTCTCTCCCGCCGTGTAGAAATTAGACTGCAACCACAACACGCACACCCGAGGTACCGAGAGTCGGCACCGACAGCAGACTGTCAAACCAGCAGGGTTTCCCTGTCACTGCTCACTTTGTCATATCAATAGATCACTAGAAGATACATATCATTCATTCTACCTGGAGAGAGTTCGGCTGACTTTAGTTCATTTAAGTGGGGAAGTACTTGGCTGAACATTATGCTGTAGTCGGCTGTATAGCCAACAGCCAGCACTAGTGGAAAACACTGCCATCAGAAATGAGAAGAATATTGTGAAATTATATTTTGGCCATATTTCCCAGCCCCCTGTAACCTACATAATGTTGCATAATGTCTGGCTGAAAGTTTGTTGTGGTACAGCTCCGTCAGAGGTGTCATGTATGATGATACTTAAACCTTCTCGCCTACTTCAATAAGATGACATCAGTTGGAGTGCCTCTGTCTAAAATGTCCCCCTACCCTTCTCTCTCCTGCAGATCACAGAACTCCTGGACGATGACAAATTAGAGGCGTTTGAGGAGCTGCCCCAAGATGGCGAGGATGGCCCCCCTTCCGCCTCTGAATCCCCCCAACACAGTAACACCCAGGTCACCCCCTCTTCAAGGTAAGATCAGATAAATAATGACTTGGTTTATGGCTTTGTGCATATATTACAAACATATCAAGCGTAGACAAAGGACATGGACAATTACAGACCATGAATAGAAAAGAGTCTAACTCTTATGATTCATCTGTACACTATACACATCTACACTGTATAAACACACAGACCCCTGCGTGTACTCTTGTAGCCTCCCTGGTATACATGCACCCACCTCATGTTTCAGTGTGTGTGTGTGTGGACATGTTCAGGCTGAATATGAGCGTGGTGTCACATTCCAGTCCAGCTGCCTGCTTCACCACAGCTATGTTCTTGAATCTGGTGGGGAAGCCATAAAGAGCTCTTATAGCATAATGTTATAGGGTCAGCTCAGCTCCCACATGATGCAGTCTTACATAATTGGAATCCATTTTTCAATCATGTGACCCCACATGGGCTCCTGACCCCAAGCTTCAATACACTGAGAAAAGTAGTGACTTAGATCATTATCACGTTTTTCTCATTCAATGCATGGAGCGTTATAGTGCTAGTCCAAACAACAGACTTTTCCCAGAACCGGGGTAGCAGCGTCTCTGCCAGGTCAAAGCTGCTGTGATCTCAAGTCTCCACAGTGCTAAATGGATGACTGTGTCTCCTTTCAAAAGTCCTGACGTCTAGTTCTGAGGGAAATTCCTCTTCCCTGGAAGTATTTGTGCTGATCTCCTCTGTTTAGTTCCAGTGCACCTGCACCCACTTTGATCTGAGCGAAGCGTCAACAGGGCTGTTGAGAGCTCCACCACAGGGCCACCATACAGCAGCTAAATGTCAGGCTGGTCTGGAATGACAGGCTGGTTAATTTATATTAATCAAATCAAATTGTATTAGTCACATGGGCCGAATACAACAGGTTTAGACCCCACTGTGAAATGCTTACTTACGAGCCCCTAACCAACAATGCAGTTAAAAATAAAATAAAAAAACTAGATAAAAGCAACCGGTAATTGAATAGCAGCAGTGAAATGACAATAGCGAGACTATATATAGGGGGGTACCGATAGTCAATGTGCAGGGGCACCGGTTATTTGAGGTAGTATGTACATGTCGGTAGTTATTGAAGTGACGACAGAGGGTCCGTGATTTCCTGTAGACACTACCACATACGTCTCGTATCTGGGCCGTTGAGTTGCTACTCCACCTTGTCCCTGGACTGGCATTTCGCTTGTTTGATTGCCTTGTGGAGGGAATAACTGCACTGTTTATATTCAGCCATATTTCCAGACCTCTTTCCATGGTTAAATGCGGTGGATCGCGCTTTCAGTTTTGCTCGAATTCCGCCATCCATCCGGTTTCTAGTTAGGTTAGGTTTTAGTAGTCACAGTGGGTACAACATCTCCAAATGGCGTGGCTTCCGATCGGTCAGATCAGCGTTGAATGGTTCTCGTCACTGGTACATCCATTTTGAGTTTCTGCCTTTAAGACAGAATGAGCAAGATGGCATCTTGGTCGGCTTTTCCGACGGGAGGGTGGGGGAGGGCTTTGTATGCATCGCGGAAGTTCGAGTAGCAGTGGTCGAGAGTATTAACCCTACTTGTCGTGCAATCAATAAGCTGATAGAATTTTGGTAGCCTTGTTCTCAAATTTGCTTTGTTAAAATCCCCAGCTACAATAAATGCAGTCAGGAACTTTCACTCCAGTGTATATTTGGCCTTGTGTTTTAGGTAATTGTGCTGCTGAAAGATGAATTAATCTCCCAGTGTCTAGTGTAATCAATTTGAAGTTCAGGCTGTAACACAACAAAATGCAGGAAAAGTCATGGTGTGAATACCTTCTGAAGCTCTAGATGGAAGGGTGGAGTTGGGGCAAGCACTGCAATTTTTTTACCTCGTTATTTAACTAGGCAAGTCCGTTAAGAACAACTTATTTACAGTGACGGGCTACTTGTAAAGTCCCCCCGGCCAAACCCTCCCCTCTAACACTGCAATGCAGTGCCTTAGACCACTGTGCCACTCGGGAGGCCTTAATAGAGATGAAAAGGCAACCAACAGAACTAGTGGCTGACAGTATCCCTCACAACTATTGTCGTGATGCCTGGGGTTGTTCTGCAGTCACAGTTCTGCTTTTGAAGGAATGTCTGTGCGGTATTAAGTTGTCATGTCTTTTTTTTAAATTAATGTCCAATTACATAGTCTTAACCAAATTTTTCATATTTTTATTCAAGACAATTGACCACCATCCTGAACCAGAAGAATGTTGTCTTAAATGTCTTAATAGGCAAGTTTTGTTTATGATGGTGGTCATGGATCAACAGTAAAACTTGACCGATCATGTCCAATGTCGTTCAGTCATGGAGGGAAAAACTGCAGGCTTTGCTGACTTGTTTGTGCCGAACCCTGACAGACATTAAGCTTGTCCCCCATTGTGCCCTGACAACATCTCAGCGACAGCCCCCATCAAATCTAAATATAATCCCATTGGACCGTCCACTATCCGTTCCCCGCTCCATTTTTTTTTTATGGGGCACAGAAATAAACTCTGGTGATGAGGAACAGCATTCTTGAGACATGCTGTTGGCTGAGGTGCGAGACAGGGGAATGTGGGAACAGCTGTTTGCACCATAGTGACTGTCTGAGTGAGGTGGTAGGGTCACAGACCTCCCTCTTCCCTCACCCTGTCCACCTCTCCAACTCAGTGCCTGCCTGCATGCCTGTGAAGCCCGTGGTTGCATCTGAAATGGCATCCTATTACCTATATTGTCCACTTTTGACCAGGGCCCATAATAGGGTGTCATTTGCGACTTGGACAGTGTCCAAGCCAGAGGATCAACAGCCCCTGGGCCAAAGTCCTCCTCATGATCTACTTTCTCCATCCAAACCTGTCCTGAGGACCCTGTGGACATTATTTATGAGGGCTCTGAGGTCACTGCATGCCACAGAAACCTGCCGCTCTTATCTGTGTCAACAGAGCACTTGCTGTCTCTTTCATGAGGACGGATGAGTAACTCATCGTAGACTCATTGAGAGGCGTTTACATGGTTAGCAGCACCCCAAAGGTGGACTCCTGCTCCACTCGTGGCCTGGGCCCATCAAAACAAGTTCCTCCTACTGAATGTATTCCATATACCCACTCCAAATCAAATCACATTTTATTTGTCACATACACATGGTTAGCAGATGTTAATGCGAGTGTAGCGAAATGCTTGTGCTTCTAGTTCTGACAATGCAGTAATAACCAACAAGTAATCTAACTAACAATTCCTAAACTACTGTCTTATACACAGTGTATGGGGATAAAGAATACGTACATAAGGATATATGAATGAGTGATGGTACAGAGCAGCATAGGCAAGATACAGTAGATGGTATCGAGTACAGTATATACATATGAGATGAGTATGTAAACAAAGTGGCATAGTTAAAGTGGCTAGTGATACATGTATTACATAAGGATGCAGTCGATGATATAGAGTACAGTATATACGTATGCATATGAGATGAATAATGTAGGGTAAGTAACATTATATAAGGTAGCATTGTTTAAAGTGGCTAGTGATATATTTACATCATTTCCCATCAATTCCCATTATTAATGTGGCTGGAGTTGAGTCAGTGTCAGTGTGTTGGCAGCAGCCACTCAATGTTAGTGGTGGCTGTTTAACAGTCTGATGGCCTTGAGATAGAAGCTGTTTTTCAGTCTCTCGTTCCCAGCTTTGATGCACCTCTACTGACCTCGCCTTCTGGGTGAACAGGCAGTGGCTCGGGTGGTTGATGTCCTTGATGATCTTTATGGCCTTCCTGTAACATCGGGTGGTGTAGGTGTCCTGGAGGGCAGGTAGTTTGCCCCCGGTGATGCGTTGTGCAGACCTCACTACCCTCTGGAGAGCCTTACGGTTGAGGGCGGAGCAGTTGCCGTACCAGGCGGTGATACAGCCCGCCAGGATGATCTCGATTGTGCATCTGTAGAAAATTGAGTGCTTTTGGTGACAAGCCGAATTTCTTCAGCCTCCTGAGGTTGAAGAGGCGCTCCTGTGCCTTCTTCACGATGCTGTCTGTGTGAGTGGACCAATTCAGTTTGTCTGTGATGTGTATGCCGAGGAACTTAAAACTTGCTACCCTCTCCACTACTGTTCCATCGATGTGGATAGGGGGGTGTTCCCTCTGCTGTTTCCTGAAGTCCACAGTCATCTCCTTAGTTTTGTTGACGTTGAGTGTGAGGTTATTTTCCTGACACCACACTCCGAGGGCCCTCACCTCCTCCCTGTAGGCCGTCTCGTCGTTGTTGGTAATCAAGCCTACCACTGTTGTGTCGTCCGCAAACTTGATGATTGAGTTGGAGGCGTGCGTGGCCACGCAGTCGTGGGTGAACAGGGAGTACAGAAGAGGGCTCAGAACGCACCCTTGTGGGGCCCCAGTGTTGAGGATCAGCGGGGAGGAGATGTTGTTACCTACCCTCACCACCTGGGGGCGGCCCGTCAGGAAGTCCAGTACCCAGTTGCACAGGGCGGGGACGAGACCCAGGGTCTCGAGCTTGATGACGAGCTTGGAGGGTACTATGGTGTTGAATGCCGAGCTGTAGTCGATGAACAGCATTCTCACATAGGTATTCCTCTTGTCCAGATGGGTTAGGGCAGTGTGCAGTGTGGTTGAGATTGCATCGTCTGTGGACCTATTTGGGCGGTAAGCAAATTGGAGTGGGTCTAGGGTGTCAGGTAGGGTGGAGGTGATATGGTCCTTGACTAGTCTCTCAAAGCACTTCATGATGACGGAAGTGAGTGCTACGGGGCGGTAGTCGTTTAGCTCAGTTACCTTAGCTTTCTTGGGAACAGGAACAATGGTGGCCCTCTTGAAGCATGTGGGAACAGCAGACTGGTATAGGGATTGATTGAATATGTCCGTAAACACACCGTCCAGCTGGTCTGCGCATGCTCTGAGGGCGCGGCTGGGGATGCCTTCTGGGCCTGCAGCCTTACGAGGGTTAACACGTTTAAATGTCTTACTCACCTCGGCTGCAGTGAAGGAGAGACCGCATGTTTTCGTTGCAGGCCGTGTCAGTGGCACTGTATTGTCCTCAAAGCGGGCAAAAAAGTTATTTAGTCTGCCTGGGAGCAAGACATCCTGGTCCGTGACTGGGCTGGATTTCTTCCTGTAGTCCGTGATTGACTGAAGACCCTGCCACATGCCTCTTGTGTCTGAGCCGTTGAATTGAGATTCTACTTTGTCTCTGTACTGACGCTTAGCTTGTTTGATAGCCTTGCGGAGGGAATAGCTGCACTGTTTGTATTCGGTCATGTTACCAGACACCTTGCCCTGATTACCACCCCACCACTCCTGGTGTTGGGGTCTGCTCCTGGTTTTTTTAAAGTAGCTGATCATTTATGTCCACTGCTGTTCCTCTGCGGGCGTCATGTCCAGGTACATCCCACCCCCTTCACCTCTTAGTTACTTCCTACTACCGTCCTTTCCCAGCTTACCTTGTCTCACTACCTGATTATGTCAAGGCTATAGGCATCAGAGCCGTATGTTTAGAATATATGGCTCTGATATGCACTACCTGGCTTGGAATATAGTATCCACACGACCTACATGACAAATATAACATATGTTGTCAGTTCTCGCCCACAGTAGCTGGACAGACTTATCTTAATTTCCTAGGAATTCAAACACACTTTCCACCCAGGAAAGATTACTTTTATAGCAACCAAACAACTGTAACGATGATAAATGGGTCAACAAAACATTCAGTTAGATTAACAACAAACCTGACCCTTTTGCTGCAAGTGGAAAATGATGAAGCATTGTCAGAACACATTGAACTCTCTGAACTGATTCCATCATGGTTAGTTAAGGCGGGCCGGTGACCTGGCTCAGGATGTATGGAGTGTGTATCTCTGTGTGTTTGTTCCTTATCACTCCCGAGACAAACAGATGAGGTAATTGCTAAAGAGAGCCTGGGTGTGGCCATCCTGTCTCCCTTGCTGAGCTCCAGTCAGAAGCTATAAGTGGGCCAGCCCTGCCAGTGGGCCAGCCCTGCCAGTGTGCCAGCCCTGCCAGTGGGATATGATTAAGTAGGATATGGGTGCCAAGCGGACATAGGGGTGATGTGCACGTTATATAAAAGCCAGGGTGATGGGTGTCCTTGTGTGTGTTTAGTGATTGGGGGGCTGCTGTGTTGTATTATGTGTTTACTGGGTGTCGGTTGGGGAAGCCCGCCCCCCTCAGGCCAGGTAATTGGCCAGCGGGTCAGGTTCCCTGGTTGTGTCAGGCAGCCCTGTATTTGAGCAGGGTTTTGAATTGTTTACTGCAGCGGAGCCCAACACTACGCAGCCAGCCAGCCAAGGACAGAGCTCCACAATATGTATCCAGATAGTCAGGGTTTGCTCTTTGAGTTGCTCATACAGAATTTATCACCAATAAAGGCTCAGACCAGATAACGCACAAAAAAACTACTCGACTAACCAAGCAGAACCAAGAACCAGTGAAAATTCTGCTGCACAGGTAAAGTCCCGGTGGGAAGGATGAGAGGGAGGAGGATTGTGACGGCGTGTGTGTATTGTCACATACAGTTTTGAGATTTGTAGTGTATGATATATTAATACAGCCCCATGATGTCACAGAGGTCTTGCACAGGTAGTTAATTATGAACTTGTTAATCAGAGGACTAATTCTACACCTCCACTACTACCCCCACAGCAAGGTTGCAGGTCTGATTGACAGACGTGTTTAGTTTTCATAAGGAAAAGAGGTGTTTACGAGCTGAAAGGTCAAGCCTGGGAGAGTGTGTGTGTATGTGTGTTGGGGGGGGGGTACTTTCTTGAAGTACCTGCTGCCATACATCACTGTTTTAGCATTTGGCTCCTGGAAGAGTTTAAGAGTCAAAGCCTAGGCTACCTGTATTTTGGAAGAAGATTGTTCTGACCTACCACTTGGAGCCCTTTGCTGACCTCCTGATCACAGGGAAATCTACTTTGTCAAAGAGCTATGTGGCAGATGATATGGCAGTCATCCTCCTTACCCAAATCACTTTGTCAAAGAGCTATGTGGCAGATGATATGGCAGTCATCCTCCTTACCCAAATCACTTTGTCAAAGAGCTATGTGGCAGATGATATGGCAGTCATCCTCCTTACCCAAATCACTTTGTCAAAGAGCTATGTGGCAGATGATATGGCAGTCATCCTCCTTACCCAAATCACTTTGTCAAAGAGCTATGTGGCAGATGATATGGCAGTCATCCTCCTTACCCAAATCACTTTGTCAAAGAGCTATGTGGCAGATGATATGGCAGTCATCCTCCTTACCCAAATCACTTTGTCAAAGCTGGCGCGTTTATTTCACCTCATTACGTTAGCCAAATGCATGAGGCGCTCCAGGCCTTTCTAACGCTAGTAAAGCTTTGTGTCTTTGACTCCAAAAACCTTGGCCTGTGTTCCATCTCGTCACACATGCTGATTTCTCCACAGTCTGGGAAACAGGAATGATGAGAGGCAGTCTTATCTGATTCAGAGTGGGAGATGCACTAACAGATCTCTGTGCTGTGCGCTCTGGCCTGTGTCTGGCCCTGTCAGCGCTCTCATTGCGGACTGCAAAATAAGGACTACCTTGGGATTCAGAGAGATGGAATGGTGCTGGTTATGTCATCTGAACTCAGTAGACCAATACTCAACTATACTCTCTTTCTCTCTTGAGCCATCCTGGCTGCTTAGCTGGCCAAAGTCCAAACGAAGGCATCATTGTGTAGGTGTGCTGAAATGTGTACGTAACGTGTTTAACTGTCAGAAGGGGAGGTGCGGTGGTGGGCGACTGAGTGTCTGGCCTGTTTAGTCTCTGACAGCTTGTGGCTTCAGTGTTTATGCCCCTTACTGCACCGTCAGTGTGGAATCAGAGTGCGGCTTTTTTCTCAGTAAACAAAAGGGGGGGGGGTTGACAGGTGACTCTGTGTTAATAATTAAGGTGTTATTGAATATATTTGAGCAGCTGGGCAAAGACTGAAGTGAGAGCCAAGGGGTTATATTTTCAACACTAGAGAAAGAGCACTGAATCCTATTGACATATGGAAGTCCTGTTGGCTGTGAAAAGTGATACTGGAGATGGTGAACCCCTTTAATATTCTGTGGTGGATCAGAGTCTCCACTGTCAGTGGTTTCACAGATCTAGCCGAAGGATAGGCTAGGATAGGTCAGGCTAGGATGGCGCAGTAACACCATTCTACTGTTAACCTTTGTGCCTGTTTGTCTGCATGGCATGCTTGAGGTGACCCACCCTGTCAATATCAAACTTTAAAGTCTTTTCCCCTGGGGTGCCCCTTTCGTTGCCCCCCCCACCAAAAAAGGGAAACTCCGGCTCAACCCGACACTGGCACTAACAGTGCCAGATGTTATGCAAGCACAGATTCCTGGCATGCAACACTTTGTTTATGAGCCAGAGGGCGCATACTGCTGAATCAACCCGGCCCCTTCTTCCTGTCAGCTGCCCCAACATTGCCTGATGAGCAGAGAGGCAGGCGGTGTATTGTTTGACATTTACCCACATCATTGGAATGGACCCCGTATTTGTATGGCATCAGGAAGTGGTTGCTATGTACAGTAAGAAGGCCTCAGACCACCCGCCCGCACGTCCTGTCCGCACGTCCTTCCTGCCTTCTGCCCATCCTTGGTGCTTCTGGGAGTGGCGATTGAGAGTGAAATGAATGACATAAGGAAAGGACATGCAGCGCTCTCATGCAGCGCTCTCATGCAGCGCTCTCATGCAGCGCTCTCATGCAGCGCTCCACAGAGGTGTGATAACTGCCTTGATACCTGGTCCTCTGGATGTACTTCCCTCCCTCAGTGCAGTTGGACCCAGGTGAAATAAATCCGTAACCTGTGGGTTACTTCACTGCAGTTTCCACTGGAGCACATGAACACTCACACACGCACTCATATGCTCACAGCCACACTCACACGCTCGCTCACGTCACGCACACCCACACCTACGCGCACACCCACACCTACGCGCACACCCACACCTACGCGCACACCCACACCTACGCGCACACCCACACCTACGCACACCCACACCTACACGCACACCCACACCTACACGCACACCCACACTCGTGTCACGTCACACTCACCACACGCACGCTCAGGCGCACACCTACTCGCGTCGCGCACGCTCAGGCGCACACCTACTCGCGTCGCGCACGCGCACACCTACTCGCGTCGCGCACGCTCAGGCGCACACCTACTCGCGTCGCGCACGCTCAGGCGCACACCTACTCGCGTCGCGCGCGCTCAGGCGCACACCTACTCGCGTCGCGCACGCTCAGGCGCACACCTACTCGCGTCAGGCGCACACCTACTCGCGTCGCGCACGCCCACTCGCGTCGCGCAGGCGCACACCTACTCGCGTCGCTGGCGCACACCTACCGCGCGTCGCGCACGCCCACGCGCTGCCCACTCGCGTCGCGCACACCCACTCGCGTCGCGCACGCTCAGGCGCACGCCCACTCGCGTCGCGCACGCCCACTCGCGTCACACACAGCTAAACGCACAGCTACACTCACGTCACCCACACTCGCACACTCGCGTCATGTCACCCACGTCACCCACACTCGCGTCACCCACACTCGCGTCACGTCACCCACGTCACCCACACTCGCACACGCACACTCACGTCACGCACAGCTACACTCACGTCACTCACACGCACACTCACGTCATGTCACTCACGTCACCCACACTCGCGTCTCGCACAGCTAAACGCACAGCTACACTCACGTCACTCACACGCAGGTGGCTCAGCCAGAGCCCGGACTTGAACGTGATCGAACATCTCTGAAGAGACCTGAAAATAGCCGTGCAGCAACGCTCCCCATCCAACCTGACAGGGCTTGAGAGGATCTGTAGAGAAGAATGGGAGAAACTCCCCCAAATACAGGTGTGCCAAGCTTGTAGCTTCACACCCAAGAAGACTCGAGGCTGTAATAACTGCCAAAGGGGCTTCAACAGAGTACTCTGTACTCTGTAAATGTACTCTGTGTAAATGGGTTATGTCTTATTTAATGGGTTAATGGGTTGTCTTTTTTTTTACTTTTGCAAACATTTCTAAAGAACTGCTTTTTTTCTTTGTCATTATGGGGTATTGTGTGTAGATTGAGGGGAAAAACTATAATATATTTTTGAATTAGGCTGTAAGGTAACAAAATGTGGAAAAAGTCAAAGGGTTTGAATACTTTCCAAGTGCACTGTACGTAAACAAAATGTCCTCTCTGAAAACAGATAAGGGTTTGTTGCAGAGCTGGGCACAGCCAATGATGTCTATACATATCTATTGGGCTTAACTATACCACAAAATGGTGACCAGGACTCTATGCAGTCTTGGATTGGGTTCGTAGATGGCTATGCTAAAGCTAACCCTTTATCCATCTATGCACACTTCTGAAGCCAGGAATACAGCAGAGTTCAGCACAGCTTAATGAGCTGGGAGTTTGGTACTTAGTTCATGTAGTGCTGTATTATATATCACAGGACTTGTCCCTGGTTAACTTTATTATACCTGCCAGAGATCCGGAAATGGGTCGTGGAGTGGTTCAACTCAGCCTCTCATGCTCCTAATTAGATGGATTCAGAGGGTTAGTACTGTGGCAACAGAAGTGAATACTTTGGGCTTGTGTTGTTTCTTCAGCATTATAAAGAGGACCATCCATGCTGCAGTGGGACAGCACTTATTTTACCTCGAGCTCTATCGACAATGAGATCTATGAGAACCAAGTGTGAGCAGTGAACACACACACACACTTACACTTACTCACAATATATTGCACTTCACACACATACAAATGCACATTGGGCTCCCGAGTGGGTCAGCGGTTTAAGGCACTGCATCTCAGTGCATGAGACGTCACAAAAGTCCCTGGTACGAATCCAGGCTGTATCACATCCGGCCATGATTGGGAGTCCCATAGTGGCGGTGCACAATTGGCTCATCCGGGTTTGGCCAGGGTAGGCAGTTATTGTAAATAAGAATTTGTTCTTAACTGACTTGCCTAGTTAAATAAATACAATTTCAACATACATGATGCAACTATTTCGACATGACATGTATCAAAGCATGCACACTTAGCCATTCACTCTAACATGCATTCCTCTGTCACCCTGTTCACCCATACTGTACATTCTGGACAGAACTGGGTGGTAGGCACCTCCAGAAAGGTTGTTACCACAGCTGACAGCCAGCAATGCTGATTGTTGCTCCATGGGGCTTATTATGGCTAATGACTTTGGTTCCCACAGGGCGGGCCCCAGTGAGAGGCCAGGGCCATGCGAGGGCCATGATGAAGAGGGCCTGTGTGAGAGTGAGGGGCCCCACAAGCAGTCCCCTGTCAGCCCCAGAGACAGAGCGCAGCCCTGAGGCCCAACAGGTCAGTCATACTGTGGAGTCAGTCACTCAAACACACACACCGCAGACAAACAACTCCACATGCTCTGGCTGTCAGCAGAATATTGAATGTTTACCATACTGAGCCCTGTCGCTATCAATTCATTACAAGGTTGATGCTTGTTGCTATCAGCATGGCCTTTTGTGTAGCCCATAACAAATATGTAATTCTCCTGGGAGGACTGGGGTGCTGGGAGATGAGCTTTGTCAGATACATACACTGTTCTCGCCAAGCACAGCCAGTCCTGCCTGACAATCACCATCACACACACTATATAACTGCAAATTCGATTCACTTTAGATATCCTACACAGAATCAGATTTCGCCTGTATAGCATAAGATGATGTCCTGGATTTGGGGGGAGACATCTGAAGAAATCTTTGTAGATGACTTGTCTTTCTGAAATGGCAGTCATTGGTCCATCAGTGTTCCTGGGCACCATTTTAGCTCTCCTGGCTACTGGCCTTGGATAGAGGCTGGATAGAGGCCTTGGATAGAGGCCTAGATAAAATGGCAGCTCGTTTACGCTGATGTCTACCCAACTTCTCCCCCTCTTCTCCTCCACCACAGAGATGGCTGCTGGCTGAGCTCCACAGCCCCTCAGCCCAGAGGTGGGACTCTCTCCATGAATTGGGTCACCCTCTTTAAATAGTCTGCCTGCCCCCCAAAGAATAACCACAACACCTGTTCAGACCACACACTCCTCCCCTCTCTATACATGTATACATACAGGGCCATCTTCACCCACTTAATAGAAAGGAAAGGAGGCCACATTCCAGGAATTCAAGCTATAGCATCTCATCAATATAACCTCACAGTTTGCTGTTAATGGTGCCTCTGTTTGACAGAGAGCCTACATGTTGCGCTGTGTGTGTGTGTGTGAGAAATGAAGTCTAATTCTCGAGACATTGTTTTTGTTTTCTCCCAGGATTGTGACTCCCATAACGGTGCCCTGGAGGAGAGTTCTGGAATGAACCTGGACCACGCCGAGGCTCTCGTAGACACAGAGAACAATATCAACACGGCCAGGTTGGCTTTGAAACATTTAATTGTATTGCTAAAATCCACAATTACCTCAACGGCTTAACACACCAAGGCTTTGCTGTCTACTTTACTTCCTGCCTTCCCAGAGAAGGCTGATGGCTGGCATTCAATCAAACAAGTTGTATGCTAATCTGGATTTTGGGGCTTTGTATGAGTGTTTTGTTTAGTTATTACGTAGAACACAAACAGCCCTAAGATGGTTTTGAAAAGACTGATGTGATGTGAGCCATCCGCTGTGAATAGACTGGAGGAAGACGTTCTACTGTAAATAGACACAGACATGAGACTGTCATGTTGTCTGTCTTGTGCTGCGGAGTTGACTCGTCACGATGTCTATTCTAAGCAGTTGGATACAATGTGATCCTACCTCCGCTCAACATAAAGCAAGCATACAGACACACACACGCCTGTCCATGACGGTAGTCCTCGGTTATTGTCAGCTGATCAACGGTCACTCTAATACATTGTGCATAAGGCATTGAGTTCAATAGTCAATGGCATTAATAGCCACAGTAACAAATTAAAACATTTGCCACCAATCAGGTCAACCATCATACGTGCCTTTCTGTAGTTCAAATGGACCATTATTCATTATCCATTATTCATGTGTCTCGCTCTCGTTGTAGGCAAGAAAACCAAGCCTGTGAGAAGATGGACCAGGCTGATCTCATCGCCTGTGTAAGTGTCTATGTCAATGCCTTCTTCACGACTAGGGTCTACTGTACGCTGTTTAACCCTGTCTCTCCATCCAGGTCTCTGTGTGTGAGTGTGACCAGAATGCCAACACAGACGCCAGCTGCCCCAGCTCCCACCACCTCCACCGCATCTTCCCCTACAGCCAGTGGGAAGGTAACTTTCTCACCATGGTTGTTGTGTGTTTAATACACAATGTTCCCTAAGGGACCGTTAGGATAGTGATGGAGTGAAGTGGGGGAGGCAGGTAGCCTAGTGGTTACCGAAAGGTAACCGAAAGGTTGCTAGATCGAATTCCCGAGCTGACATGGTAAAAATCTGTCGTTCTGCCCCTGAACAAGGCAGTTAACCCACTGTTCCTAGGCTGTCATTGAAAATAAGAATTTGTTCTTGACTGACTTGCCTAGTTAAATAAAGGTAAAATAAAAAGTCAGTGGAGACCAACCAAAATGCATATCCAAGTAAACATGGATGCAAATGATGAATTATGTATTGTGCTAGCAAGGTATGAAAGCACCTTAGAATGCTTGCTCAAGCTGGTTGCCTAAAACGTCAGCTCACGCGGTGTTCTCTGCCATCTCTCTCTCCCTCCTCCCTTAGCACCATCCCCAAACCATCTCCCCCTCATAGACTTCACATGTATGCACCTGCAGGGGAGAGGTCATGGTAAGTAGGAGCTCTCCATCCATCCATACTTCCTCCCTCATCATCCTTCCTTCTCTTTACTAATCCAGACCTTGTTGGACTGGGTCCCTGTCAGTGAGCCTAAATCCAGAGTTCTTTGTCCTTCACCTCTCTCGTTCTCTTGTCTCTTCTGGGCGACTAGCTTAGGGCTCACTCAGCAAGTTCATTCTCACACCTCTCCAAATGGTTACTCCTCAGTATCTAAAAGTCATAGAGAAGAGTCAACGGCAGACCCCTTTACTTTTTCCACATTTTGTTATGACTCTAAAATGTATTATAGTTTTTTTTACCTCAATCTACACACAATACCCCATAATGACACAGCAAAAACAGGTTGCTAAAAACTGAAATACCACAAGTATTCAGACCCTTCACTCAGTACTTTGTTGTCGCACCTTTGGCAGTGATTACAGCCTCGAGTCTTCTTGGGAATGAAGCTACAAGCTTGGCACGCCTGTATTTGGGGAGTTTCTCCCATTCTTCTCTGCAGATCTTCTCGAGCTTGATCAGGTTGGATGAGGAGCGTTGCTGCACAGCTATTTTCAGGTCTCCAGAGATGTTCGAACGGGTTCAAGTCCGGGCTCTGGCTGGGCCACTCAAGGACATACATAGACTTGTCCCAAAGCCACTCCTGCATTGTCTTGGCCATGTGCTTAGGGTTGTTGTCCTCTTGGAAGGTGAACCTTTGCCCCAGTCTGAGGTCCTGAGCGCTCGGGAGCATGTTTTCATCAAGGATCTCTCTCTGTACTAGTCTCCCAGTCTCTGCCTCTGAAAATCATCCCCACAGCATGATGCTGCCACCACCATGCTTCACCATAGGGATTGTGCCAGGTTTCCTCCAGATGTGACATTTAGGCTAAAGAATTCAATCTTGGTTTCATCAGACCCGAGAATCTTGTTTTTCATGGTCAGTCCTTTAGGTGCCTTTTGGCAAACTCAAAGCGGGCTGTCATGTGCCTTTTACTGAGGAGTGGCTTCCATCAGGAGTGGCTGATTTGGTGGAGTGCTGCAGAGTTGGTTGTCCTTCTGGAAGGTTCTCCCATCTCTACAGAGGAACTCTGGAGCTCTGTCGGGTTCTTGGTCACCTCCCTACCCCGATTGCTCAGTTTGGCCAGGCGGCCAGCTCTAGGAAGAATCTTGGTGATTCCAAGCTTCTTCCTTTAAGAATGATGGAGGCCACAGCATGATTGTTACACAAGTGCACTTTGTGCTGGGACCATAAAAGGCCACACTAAAATATGCAGTTTTGTCACACAACACAATGCCACAGATATTAAAATTTGAGGGAGCGTGCGATTGGCATGCTGATTGCAGGAATGTCCACGAGAGCTGTTTACAGAGAATGGTATTTTCATTTCTCAACCGTAAACTGCATCCAACCTTGTTTTCAAGAATTTGGCAGGACGTCCAACCAGCCTCACGACTGCAGACCACGTGTATGGCGTTGTGTGGGGAGCGGCTTGCTGTTGTGAACAGTGCCACATGGTGGCGGTAGGGTTATGGTATGGGCAGGCATAAGCTACGGACAATGGACACAACACAATTGCATTTTATAAATGGCAACTTGAATGCACAAAGATACCATCACGTGAACCTGAGGCCCATTGTCGTGCATTTCATTCACTGCCATCACCTTTTGTTTTAGCATGATAATGCACAGCCCCATATCGCAAGGATCTGTACACAATTCCTGGAAGCTGAACATTTCCCAGTTTTCCATGGCCTACATACTCACCAGACATGTCACCCATTGAGCAAGTTTGGGATGCTCCGGATCGCTGTGTACAACAGCTTGTTCCAGTTCCTGACAAGATCCAGAAACTTCGCACAGCCATCGAAGAGAAGTGGGACAACATTTCACAGGCTACAATCAACAGCCTGATCAACTTTATGTGAAGGAGATGCGCTGCATGAGGCAAATGGTGGTCACACCAGATACTGACTGGTTTTCTGATCCACGCCCCTTCCTTTTTTTAAGGTATCTGTGACCAACAGATATCTAATCTGTATTCTCATGTGAAATCCATTGATTAGGGCCTAATGAATTTATTTCAGTTGACTGATTTCCTTATGAACTGTAACTCAGTAAAAGCTTAGCAATTGTTGCATGATGCGTTGATATTTTTGTACAGTATTTATTTCAGGCCACAAAGTGTGAAACTGAGCAGACAATACCACGATGGAAAAATCTAATGAGAGGTCTAAAAAAGCTGAGGAAAGAACCATGTCTAGTGTAGTTGGCCTAGGCCTATTTTCATATTATTCTAGCGTTGTGCAACCTAGATTCAACACATAGTAGCCTCGGCTAATCATTTATAATGATCCAGTTCTGAGGACAGCAGAGTTACTCTGCAGCCCATGATGATTCTCGTTGACTGTCACTCGATTCATCTGCACGCTTCGGCACAGACATGCCCACACATCCTAGACAACTACACATGTCTTAAGTGCCACAGCTCCACCAGAGAGGAATAGGCTCCAAAATATACTTTGTCAATAGTTCAGGTGACTCTTAGCCCCTCAGCAGCTAAAAAACAAAGGACATATTAGAGGCAGAAAAGAGTTTGAGCACTCAACAAAAATGGCAGTGATTGAATTTAGTTCACTTTACAGGAGGAGACATTGGTGTCCTGTCTCAGTAGGTCCTTGAACTGCAGTGCTGTAGATGACCCTTGTTACACACTGAGACTCATCTGTGCGTTTCTTTTTGTCCCACCCAGACCCCGTGCCAGCCTTCAAGTCATGGCAGGATGAGAGTGACTCTGGTGAGGCCCAGCTGTCCCCCCTGGCCGGGCGCATGGTGCCCCTGCCCCACGAGGACTCCTCCCATCCCCTCATGGCCCGTCGCTTCCTGGACTTTGGCCACAGCCAACGCTTCCTGCAGCACCCCGACGCCACCTCGCCCACTAAAGCCCACCAGGCCCTGGGGAGGTGAGAACACACTGGCTCACTCATCAGGGATGGTTATTTCTATAGACATGATGGGCGACTTTGATGTTTTCCTGTTTAGTTATTCGATCTTATAAACTGTGTTTGTAAGCCAGGCTTCAGGTGCATGGTCACCGCCTCTCACACTCTCACTCACTTGTCTCATCTAGGCCTCACCGTGCCTCCTTCACTTCCAAAGAGAGTGCTGTGAGGAACGACTCGGCCCCCCACCAGCTCACCAAAAAGCTGCAGAACCTCAAGAAGAAGATCAAACAATTTGAGGAACAGTTTGAGAAAGAGAGGAACTACAAGGTTAGATACAGTGCATTCGGAAAGTATTCAGACCCCTTGACTTTTTCCACATTTTGTTACGTTACAGCCTTATTATAAAATTGATTCAATTGTTTTTATCCCTCATCAATCTACACACAATACTCCACAATGACAAAGAAAAAACATGTTTTTAGAAATTTTTGCAAATGTATTAAAAATAAAAAACGGAAATATCACAGTTACATAAGTATTCAGACCCTTTACTCAGTACTTTGTTGAAGCACCTTTAGCAGCGATTACAGCCTCAAGTTTTCTTGGGTATGACGCTACAAGCTTGGCACACCATAATTTGGGGAGTTTCTCCCATTCTCTTCTGCAAAATCCTCTCAAGCTCTGTCAGGTTGGATGGGGAGTGTCACTGCACAGCTATTTTCAGGTCTCTCCAGAGATGTTCGATTGAATTCACGTCCGGACTCTGGCTGGGCCACTCAAGGACATGCGTAGACTTGTCACGAAGCCACTCCTGCATTGTCTTGGCTCTGTGCTTACAGTAATTGTCCTTGTGGAAGGTGAACCTTCACCCCAGCCTGAGGTCCTGAGCACACTGAAGCAGGTTTTCATCAAGGATCTTTCTGTACTTTGCTCTGTTCATCTTTCCCTCGATCCTGACTAGTCGCCCAGTACCTGCTGCTGAAAAGCATCCTCACAGCATGACGTTGCCAAAACCATGCTTTACCGTAAAGTGGGTGCCAGGTTTAAGTGCCTTTTGGCAAACTCCAAGCGGGCTGTCATGTGCCTTTTCCATCTGGCCACTCTACCATGAAGGCCTGCTTGGTGGAGTGCTGCAAAGATGGTTGTCCTTCTGGAAGGTTCTTCCACTCCAGAGATTAACTCTGGTGCTCTTTCAGAGTGACCATCAGATTCTTGGTCACCTCCCTGACCAAGGCCCTTCTCCCCAATTGCTCAGTTGGCAGTTTTAAACTGCTTCAATTTAAGAATAATAGAGGCAACTGTGTTCTTGGGGACCTTCAATGCTGCAGAAATGTTTTGTTACCCTTCCGCAGATCTGAGTCTTGACACAATCCTGTCTCAGAGCTCTACGGACAGTTCCTTCGACCTCATGGCTTGGTTTTTGCTCTGACATGCATTGTCATCTGTGGGACCTTAAATAGACAGGTGTGCCTTTTCCACAGAATAATAGTGAAGACGTCAAAACTATGAAATAACACCTATGGAATCATTTAGTAACCAAAAAAGTGTTAAACAAATTCAAATATTTTCTATATTTGATTCCTTAAAGTAGCCACCATTTGCCTTGATGACAACTTTTCACGCTCTTGGCATTCTGTCAACCAGCTTCATAAGTTAGTCACTTGGAATGCATTTCAATTAACAGGTGTGCCTTGTTAAAGGTTAATTTGTGGAATTTCTTTCCTTAATGCGTTTGAGCCAATCAGTTGTGTTGTGACATGGTAGGGGCGGTATACAGAAGATAGCACTATTTGGTAAAAGAACAGCTCAAATAAACAAAGAGAAACGACAGTCCATCAATACTTTAAGACATGGTCAGTCAATACGGAAAATTTCAAGAACTTTGAAAGTTTCTTCAAGTGCAGTTGCAAAAACCATCAAGCGCTATGATGAAATTGTCTCATGAAGACCGGAGTTACCTCTGCTGCAGAGTATAAATTCATTAGCGTTAACTGCACCTCAGATTGCAGCCCAAATAAATGCTAACTACTACAGAACGCCAATAATAAGAAGAGACTTGTTTGGGCTAAGAAACACGAGCAGTGGAAATTTTGGTTCCAACCGCCGTGTCTTTGAGACAGAGTAAATGAACGGATGATCTCTGCATGTGTGATCCCACCATGAAGAATGGAGGAGGTGGTGTGATGGTGCTTTGCTGGGGACACTGATTTATTTAGAATTCAAGGCACACTTAACCAGCATGGCTACCACAGCACTCTGCAGCGATACACCATCCCATCTGGTTTGTTCTTAGTGGTACTGTCATTTTGTTTTTCAACAGGACAATGACCCAAAATACACCTCCAGGCTGTGTAAGGGCTATTTGACCAAGAAGGAGAGTGGTGGAGTGCTACATCAGATGACCTTGCGTCCGCAATCCACCGGCCTCAACCCAGTTGAGATGGCCCAGAGTTACCTCTGCTGCAGAGGATAAGTTCATTAGTTACCAGCCTCAGAAATTGCAGCCCAAATAAATGCTTCAGAGTTCAAGCAACAGACACATCTCAACATTAACTGTTCAGAGGAGACTATGTAAATCAGGCCTTCATGGTCAAATTGCTGAAAAGAAGCCACTACTTTTTATTTAACATTTATTTAACTTGGTAAGTCAGTTAAGAACAAATTTTTATTTACAATGAAGGCCTACACAGATTTCCACAGTCTACTACTGAAGGACACTGATATTAAGAAGAGCCTTGCTTTTGCCAAGAAACACGAGCAATGGACATTAGACCGGGGGATTTTTGATTCCAACCGCATTGTATTTTTGAGATGCAGAGTAGGTGAACGGATGATCTACGCATGTGGTGTTCCCACTGTGAAGCATGGAGGTGGTGTGTGGGTGCTTTGCTGGTGACTCTGATTTATTTCAAATTCAAGGCACTCTTAGCCAGCGTGGCTACTACAGCATTCTGCAGCGATATCCCATCTGGTTTGCCAACACACCTCCAGGCTGTGTAAGGGCTATTTGACCAAGAAGGAGAGTGATGGCGTGCTGCATCAGATGACCTGGCCTACACAATGACCTGACCTCAACACAATTTGAGATGGTTTGGGATGAGTTGGACCGCAGAGTGAATGAAAAGCAGCCTATTGCTCAGCATATCTGAGAACTCCATCAAGGCTGTTGAAATAGCATTCCAGGTGAAGCTGGTTGAGAGAATGCCAAGAATGTGCAAATCTGTCATCAAGGGAAAGGGTGGCTACATTGAATAATCACTTTTTGGTTACTACATGATTCCATGTGTTATTTCAGTGTTCATGTAGAAAATAGTAAAAATAAAGAAACCCTTAAATGAGTAGGTGTGTCCACATTTTTGACAGGTACTGTATGTAAATAAAGTGTTTGTTTTAAATGTTTTATGTGCAACATTATGAAAACCTGTTTTCACTTTGTCGTTATTGGGTGTAGATTAAGGGGAAACAATTTTATGCATTTTAGAAAAAGGCTCACTTAACAAAATGTGGAAAGTCAACTGGGCTGAATTCTTTCCGGATGCACTGTAGATACTGTGATATGAGGAACAGTTTGAGAGAGTGGAAATACAAGTGTGTATGTGTGTGTATTGCAATATGAGGAACAAGTTCATGCTTCGAATAAATGCACAGTATGCAATCAGCTGGCAGGATGCCATTCATCGGTATTCACTGTTCTCCCCACAGCCGTCCCATGGTGATAGTGCCGCTAACCCAAAGGTCCTCAAGTGGATGACCGACCTCACCAAAATCCGCAAACAGTTAAAAGGTAAGAGCAGTCTGTCTGCATGGTTGTGTTGGGGGGAGTGGTAGGGTGCTTGGTTCCATGGCAGGGGTGGGGTTGGTTGGGTTGGACTCAGCTTGGCAGGTAAACTTTTGCGTGCCATCCTGTTCCTCCCCTGGGCAACCTGGTCCTGCCCTGACCCGCCTGCCTGACTGCCCAGTCCAGTGGTGGCGGAGCTGGGTCAGTCTCATCAATGCATGGGTATTACAGTACACACCAACTGTGGCTCTAACATAATGGCCTTCCCTCACTGTGTTGGTCCATTGTGAAAGTCCCCCCTCATCCATCTATATCAATTCCATTTGAACACCACCACCCCCCCATCGGGAGATGCAAAGCCGAATAAGTGTCTCTCTCTTCTTTAAAATTCTAAAACCGGACGTCCCCCAACTGCAGGAAGACAGCATCTCTTTCTCAAAGGGTCCCTGAGGCACCAGGCGGTGCTTCAGTCATACAGACGCCACCAAACCTCCTCCACCTCCGCCCCGAACACACCCCATTTTACACTTGCACGTCCCCTCACTGCCTCTAAACAGACACCCTACCTGTGTAAGTACATTAACAGCAGTAAGTAGAAACCAATACTTCCAACTGAAGGTAGACTCTGTTCTTTCTCTCTTCTCATAGCTCTCTCTCTCGCTCACTCTCAATTAAATTCAAAGGGCTTTATTGGCATGGGAAACATATGTTTAAATTGCAAAGCAAGTGAAATAAACAAAAGTGACAATCCACTGGTAACACAGAAGCACATCCCCCAGTCTGGGGTTTGGCAGTATGTCATGTAGTGGAGTAATTTGGGTGTAAATTCTGCGGCGAACAGGGTGGGAGTCTCTAGCCAGAGTGTGGAAGCTGGATTCCAACAGTTATTATTTTGAATGGATATGGTCCTTGAGAACATGCCTTTTGAAACATTGTAAAATGAATTTAGTGCAGACTGACTGGTTTATTTGATTTGTTGCTCATTCATCCGTATGCTCCTGTGGCTTTAGACAGACCTTTAGCAGAGGCTAGTCTGGTGTGTTTGTGTCTGTGGACATATGGTTGATTGTCAGGGCTATCCCCTTTCTCTGTCTCTGGTTGACAGACAGGAGGACTCATGGTAGCTGCAATAACAGCCCATCAAGCTCCTGTATGTCCACTGTTACTAATGTTAATTAACCCCTCTGTTCCTCAGTCACCCTCACGTTTCTTCTCTTTACCTCTCTCTCCCACTCAGATGCCAAACACAAGGAGGCTGACCTGACCCCTCAGACGCGGCCACGCAGCAACACTTTGCCCAAGAGCTTTGGTTCCACCCTGGACCAGGCAGGCCACGATGTTGGTGGAGAGGCCAAGGGCCACCAACCCACCAGAGAGGAGACCCTGAACCTCATCCAGCGCCGCGTCAAAGGCAAGAGAGAGGACGACGGCTGGCCAGAGGACACCAAGGTGAGACGGGGGAAAAATACACTATCTACAACCAGATAGTGAACAGAGTTCTGTCCTAAAACGTAATGGTCCCTGTGATGGCTGGAAAGCCATAGCAGACAATTTATGGAATGAATGTAAAAAATGGTTCTTTCCCTGTAGAAAATGACCAAGGAGCAGCTGTCGTGTGAGAAGACGGTCCTACAGAAGAACCTCCTGCACTACGAGGGACTCCACGGTCGACCTGTGACCAGAGAGGAGAGGCTGGTGGTCAAACCGCTGTACGACCGCTACCGTCTGGTCAAGCAGATGCTCACCCGCGCCAGCATCACCCCCATCATCGCTTCCCCCTCCAGCAAGCGACGCAACCACACCCTGCAGCCCATCATCGAGGGAGAGACTGCCCACTTCTGTGACGAGATCAAGGAGGAGGAGGAGGGTGAAGTGGAGGAAGAGGAGGCCACATCCAAGGAGGAGGAAGAGAGCAGTGTGGAGCTCCAGAGCTTGGGGTCAGAGGTGATCATGGCTCTAGACCCAGTGTTCCAGCCCCAGACCAGCTCCCAGAGACACAGAGACAGCCTGCTCATGCCCAAGATGGAGGAAACCTCCGGGAAACTAGCCCTGGACCTGCGCCTGTCCAGTGCCAATGCCTCGTCAATGTGAGCACACACACACACACACATCTGCATGCCATTACACTCCATTCACAACAGCCTCCTCATTCCTCAATAATCTGGCACAGTCACCAGTGTAATGCCATGTAGTTTACTACACACAACTGCACATCCAATTCCGAAAACTCTGGCTCTAGCTCTGGCTGTCATGACGTGTATTTAAAGCACCTGGAACAGGGTTGATGGCTATTAGAGGAGCTGGTCTGAGGATTGTAAACTGGATAAGGCAGTAAATCTAGCTAGGGGCGTGAGGGAGCCCATAGCCCCGGGCGGCAGGGTAGCCTAGTGGTTAGGGCGTTGGGCTAGTAACCGAAAGGTTGCTGGATCGAATTGCTGAGCTGACAAGGTAAAAATCATTCGTTCTGTCCCTGAACAAGGCAGTTAACCCATACATAATTAGAATCAATTTAGTCTGCTCTACCAAATCATATCCTTAATTATAATATAATAAACACAGAAATATGAGCCGTGGGTCATTAATATGGTCAAATCTGGGAACTATCATTTCTAAAATAAAAATTGTATTATTTCAGTGAAATACTGAACTGTTCCGTATTTTATCTAATGGGTGGCATCCCTAAGTCATCCCTAAGTCTAAATATTGCGGTTACATTGCACAATTATGTAAAATTCTGGCAAATTAATTATGATCTTTGTTAGGAAGAAATGGTCTTCACACAGTTCGCAACGAGCCAGGCTGCCCAAACTGCTGCATATACCCTGACTCTGCTTGCACTGAACGCAAGAGAAGTGACACAATTTCCCTAGTTAAAAGAAATTCATGTTAGCAGGCATTATTGACTAAATATGCAGATTTTAAAAATATACTTGTGTATTTATGTTTAAAAATACACTTGTGTATTGATTTTAAGGTATTGATGTTTATGGTTAGGTACACTTTGGTGCAACAACAGTGCTTTCTTTGCAAATGCGCTTGTTAAATCATCACCCATTTGGCGAAGTAGGCTACGATTCGATGATAAATTAACAGGCACCGCATTATACTATTTTCTACAATACATCAAAACTATGAAATGACACACATAGAATCATGTCGTAACCAAAAAAGTGTTAAATCTAAAACATTTTAAAATGTATTTTTCAAAGTAGCCCCGCCTTCCCTTGACAGCTTTGCACACTTTTGGCATTCTCTCAACCAGCTTCATGAGGAATGCTTTTCCAACAGTCTTGAACGAGTTCCCACATATGCTGAGTACTTGTTGGCTGCTTTTCCTTCACTCTGCTGTCCAACTCATCCCAAACCATCTCAACTGGGTTGAGGTCTGTGGATTGTGGACGACAGGTCATCTGATGTAGCACTCCATCACTCTCCTTCTTGGTCAAATAGCCCTTACACAGCCTGGAGGTGTGTTTTGGGTCATTATCCTGTTGAAAAACAAATGATACTCCCACTAAGCGCAAGCACAAACCAGATGGTATGGTGTTTCACTGCAGAATGCTGTGGTAGCCATGCTAGTTAAGTGTGCCTTGAGTTTTAAATAAGTATCCCCAGCAAAGCACCATCACACCACCTCCTCCATGCTTCATGGTGGGATCACACATGCAGAGATCATCCCTTTCATCTACTCTGCGTCTCATAAAGACACGGCGGTTGGAACCAAAATTTCCACCGGTCTAATGTCCTTTGCTCGTGTTTCTTGGCCCAATCATATCTCTTCTTATTGGTGTTCTGTAGTAGTTAGCATTTATTTGGGCTGCAATCTGAGGTGCAGTTAACGCTAATGAATTTATCATCTGCAGCAGAGGTAACTCTGGGTCTTCCTTTCCTGTGGCGGTCCTCATGAGAGCCAGTTTCATCATAGCGCTTGATGGTTTTTGTGACTGCACTTGAAGAAACTTTAAAATTTCTTGACATTTCCCTGGTTGACTCACCTTCATGTCTTAAAGTAATGATGGACTGTCTTTTCGCTTTGTTTATTTGTGCTGTTCTTTTACCAAATAGCGCCATCTTCTGTATACCACCGCTACCTTGTCACAACACAACTGATTGGCTCAAGCGCATTAAGGAAAGAAATTCCACAAATTAACTTAACAAGGCACACCTGTTAATTGAAATGCATTCCAAGTGACTACCTCATGAAGCTGGTTGAGAGAATGCCAAGAGTGTGCAAAGCTGTCATCAAGGAAAAGGGTGGCTGGCTACTTTGAATAATCTCAAAATTGATTTGTTTAACACTTTTTTTGGTGTTTTTTTTGGTTACTACATGATTCATGTGTGTTATTTCATAGTTTTGATGTATTAACTATTATTCTACAATGTAGAAAATAAAAAATAAAAACCCTTGAATGAGTAGGTGCCCAAACTTTTTGACTGTTACTAAACACACACATACACACACACACACACTCTCACACACTGTGTTCTGCATTTCATTCTGTGATGAAACCCCTGGTTGAGATTGTCATGATGACCCCTCCTGTACAGGCCTGAGCTCCTGGAGCAGCTGTGGAAGGCCCGGGCTGAAAAGAAGAAGCTAAGGAACACCATCCGCCAGTTTGAGGATGAGTTCTACCAACAGAATGGCAGGTCGGTACACACACACCTACATACAGTGCATTCGGAAATTATTTAGACCCCTTGACATTTTCCACATTTTGTTAGCCTTTTATCCATTTTAAAATGTTTTTGTCCCTCATCAATCTACACACGATAACCCATAATGACAAAGCGAAAACAGGTTTTTATAAATGTTTGCAAATGTATTAAACATTAAAACAGAATTACCTTATTTACATAAGTATTCCGATCCTTTTCTATGAGACTCGAAATTGTGGTAAATTTATATTAATATAATTTATATAATATATGGTTCCACAGTTGATCGTGCATGTCATAGCAAAAACCAAGCCATGTGGTTGAAGGAATTGTAGAGCTCCTAGACAGGATTGTCAAAGCACAAAAAATGTCTGCAGCATTGAAGGTCCCCAAGAACACAGTGGTCTCCATCATTCTTAAATGGAAGAAGTTCGTAACCACCAAGACTCTTCCTAGAGCTGGCTGCCCGGCATAACTGAGCAATCAGGGAAGAAGTTCTTTGATCAGGGAGGTGACCATGAACTCGATGGTCAGGAAGGTGACCAAGAACTCAATGGTCACTCTGACAGAGCTCCAGTTTTCCAAATGGCACCTAAAGGACTCTGACCATGAGAAAAAAGATTCTCTGGTCTGATAAAACCAAGATCAGCTCTTTGGCCTGAATGCCAAGTGTCACGTCTGGTGAAATCCTGGCACCATTCCTACAGTGAAGCATGGTGGTGGCAGCTTCATGCTGTGGGGATATTTTTCAGCTGTAGAGACTGGGAGACTAGTCAGGAAAGATGAACAGAGCAAAGTACAGAGAGATCGATGAAAACCTGCTCCCGAGCGCTTAGGACCTCATACTGGGGGCGAAGGTTCATATTCCAACAGGACAACGACCCAAAGCACACAGCCAAGACAACACACGAGTGGATTTGGGACAAGTCTTTGAATGTCCTTGAGTGGCCCAGCCAGAGGCCGGACTTGAACCGGATCGAACATTTCTGGAGACCTGAAAAAAGCTGCGCAGCGATGCTCCCCATCCAACGTGACATACCTTGAGAGGATCTGCAGAGAAGAATGGGAGAAACTCACCAAACACAGGTGTGCCAAGCTTGTAGCTTCACACCTAAGAAGACTTGAGGCTGTAATCTCTGCGAAAGGTGCTTCAACAGAGTACTGAGTAAAGGATCTGAATACTTATGTAAATGTGATATTTCAGAATAAGGCTGTAGTGTGGAAAAAGTAAAGGGGTCTGAATACTTTACGAATGCACTGTACAGGGATGCTGAAGCTTTAGTACCTGCGTCAACCCCCCACCGTGACAGATGACGCGCGTGGGATGACTAGTTGAGTTGTCTCAGACAGTGCTCCTGTCTTATTTACTACAACAGTTTCTTTGTTTATGATTGTTCAGCCTTCCGACGCATTAGACAACCGGCACGTATCAAACTGGTGTCTCAGGCCTTCTCCCTTTCCCTCGACAGGAACGTCCAGAAGGAGGACAGGCTACCCATGATGGACGAGTACAAAGAGTATAAACGGATCAAAGCCAAACTGCGCCTGCTGGAGGTGCTCATCAGCAAGCAGGATTCCTCGAAGTCTATCTAGAGCGAGAAGATGGAGGGAGGCCACCCTGCTTCCCTCCATCCACCTGACTGAAGGTCCCCCATCTCACCACGGACTGACATGTCACCCCTACATGGCCCCTCCATTATCAACCATCCTCCTACCTGCACCCCTGAGAGACGGCACAGCATCCACCGTATCTCACTACTGTCTCCCCAAAACCACCCATCAGATTCTGCCATCCCCAGCTAATGTTTAGTGTAGGCTCCTTTCTAAGGACTCTGATGAAGAGACCTCTTCATCCCACCAGTCAAGACTCGACACACCCTTTTGATTTCTTTCTACCTGTTTCCTTCAGAGGAATTCCCTCTTCCTCTTTAGAGTTTAGTTTTTGTTTAAACGTTAAAAAAATCATTAACTTCATGTATGTTAGTTTCTCATACTGAGAAATCCTATTTAACAGGAGCGTGTAGTGTGTTGTAGTCGCCTGGCCACAGAATTAACTCTCCCTCCCTCAGAGCAAGGACACTGCTCATTCTATTTCCAATATTGATTCAGTTAACCAACTCCACTGTCATCATTCAACACTAGGATGTTTTTTGTGTCGTCTTGAGTGAGATCTTTTTGGAAAAAGTAATTAATGTATGTTTTCTTGTACATAAATATTTACACATGTTTGTATGTTACAGTATGTCATTTTTCTTTAATGAAGAGATTCTCTCAAGTTTGAAAACGAACTTACAGTTTTAAGTGTCTTATGCTATTCCAGTTGTTCTATTATTACACAATTGCCACTATGGAAACTGAGCGCGTTTTATCAGTTGGAACTGGTTGTGCTCATCCTTTCTGTTGTTTTTCTGTTTTAATATTGTCATCACTGGAAGGAGTTTGACACACCAGGTGGGCAGGACAGCCAGTTAGGTTCATCACTTAGCATTGTTACCTTAACCGTCTCCATTTTGGCAATAAGGCTGGACTGCTTGACTTTAGCATATAAATATGTCCCAATTTCTTTTACTTATATTCTTTCAATTGCAGAGTGGACCTTTGCGAGGTGTCTTATTGAGTTGTCTCTGCTCTAAAGCTGTTCCAACTGCATCAGTATTATGCTAAATACAGCATATGGCAGTGTGACGGCGGGATGACACTGGTTGGTGAAGTGTATGGGATATGTCCCATAGTGAGCCAGAGTTTTTGGCCAGGCAATGTAGAGCCAGGTCATTGTCAGGTCCTGGGGAGTTGTCTGACCACAGAGCTCTGAGAAGGCTTTACCACGGCCAAGCAGAACCAATAGCACCTCGACCCCTGTCATCAACAATTTGACCCTGTCCCTATTTATCCCAAAGTTCCTAAGGGCTTTGTTCGAAAGTTCACATGCAACTACAACAGAGTCAAAGTGATGCATGTTGGGAATGACACTGGGGTGTGTCTGGTCTTTTGGCGTCATGCCTCCTGCCTGCCACTCCGTAGATATTATCGACCCCAACCTTTTGGCCCCGGGGCAGCCTCACATCACTATCCTTCAGAAGCTATCTGGACTTGACAAGACCAAGCAGGAACTTTGTCTGTTCAAATGACTAGTTCTCGTCCTGGCGATAAAATACACAAACCATTTAAGATCTGTTGTAGACTAGATGCCTACGCACTCCTTAGGGCAGGGTGGGGAATTACCGCTGCATGCTAGTTGTCCAGGAAGGGTTTGGAATGAGAAGACCTCCCCAGTGGCACTGACTTTAAAGATCTGCATCTGTTTCAGCAGGTAGAATGTCAGACCAACACCCAGAATGACAGAATCTAGTCTTGCCTGAAGGACGTTTGCGCTGAATTAGGAGTTTGGCCTTCGTCTCTCACAGTCCTGTAACCTTTGTTTTGCGTTGGCAGGGTTTGGTATACTGTATGTACAGGTGAACAGTGTGGAGAGGTTCTAGCTGTTATTTACACAGCATTCTGAGAATGCAGCCCTTGTTTTGTTTATAGATTTGTTCCTTTGTTTTAGAAGCACAATTTATATGGAAGGATGAACGTCAGATTTGTATTATTTTGAACACGTTTGACCCGTTTACTCTCTGTGATGTTCAAACATGAGTTTTTATTTTATTTTTATGACCATTATTTAGTATAATCTTTTTTGTAACTTTTCACTAATACTTCTATACAGTGTAGAATCTCTATTGGATAGGAATCTTCAGTGTTTTGTATAAGCTAGACTGTAGTTGGCTTGCATGGCAAAGATTTGTATTGTTTCTATTTTTGTGCCATGAAGCTCAAGCAATAAATTAGCGTTGAGGCCTGTATCAATGGAATGTGGGGCCTTGTTAACCCTGTATGTGCATTTTCTGAGTATACGGCTGATTAATGTTTAATCTATTAATGGAACTAACTGTTTTCTACCTTGCAGACCAACCCATGAAACTATCACTTGACTATAACTGCTGTGAGATTTCCACTGCGACTCAGTTTTCTTTCTGCTAAACCAGCATTTTTATCATTTTTTTTGTCAGCATAATGTTGTTTGGGGCACTGCTTAAACCAAATGTGACAAGATTATCAATATGGAGGCACATTTGGACCGAACTTTCCAATTGTTTTTTTTTGTTTAAAAAAAAATAGTATTTAAAAAGGAAACAAGTGAAATTGGTCGATCGATTTATTTCCATGTCCAATTCTCAAGGGCTTTTTTACTAGATGATTTTTGCATTGTGCCTGCAGAGCCTGTTCATAGTCCCATGCCATCCCACGCATGTTTGTTTTTCTGACCCAGGTGGGCCAGTGGCAGGTTGCATCAACTGACCAGCCAATCAGCAACCGGCTCCCAGAGCTTCTATCTATCTGTGGACCCGTGTTTTACATCTATACTGAACAAAAAAATGTAAACGCAACATGTAAAGTGTTGGTTTCAAGAGCTGAAATTAAAGATCCCTGAAATGTTCCATATGCGCAAAAAGCTTATTTCTCTCATGTTGTACATTTTGTTCCTTTTGCCAAGATAATCCCTCCACCTGACAGGTGTGGCATATCAAGAAGCTGATTAAACAGCATGATCATTACACAGCTGCATCTTGTACTGGGGACAATGAAATGGCACTCTAAAATGTGCAGTTGTCACACAACACAATGCCACAGATGTCTCAAGTTGAGGGAGCGTACATGGCTTATGTTAGAGAAATTAACAATCAATTCTCTGGCAACAGCTCTGATGGACTTTCTTGCAGTGGTTTTAGAGAATTTGGCAGTATGTCCAACAGGCCTCACAACCGCAGACCACGTGTAACCACACCAGCCCAGGACCTCCATATATGGCTTCTTCACCTGGGGGATCATCCGAGACCGGACAGATGATGAAACTGAGTATTTCTGTCTGTGGGGAAAAACTCATTCTGATTGGCTGGGCCTGGCTCCTCAGTAGAAAACAATATGGATTTCACATGACTGGACAGGGGTGTAGTCATTGTTGGGCATAGGCCCACCCACGGCTGAGCACCTGCCCAGTCATGTGAAATCCATAGATTAGGTCCTAGTTTATTTATTTCAATTGACTGATTATATGGAGTGTAACAGAGTAAAATCTTTGTTTATTTCTGTTCAGTATGTATATGTTTGAATACTTGTTTTCCTTTATTTACAAATTATGAAGTACATTAAAATGCATACAAAAATAAAGAATTTCCGTGCCTTTTTGCTGAAGTTGTCGTCTTGGCTTCAACCTGAGGGGAAAGGTTACATTAACCAGATATAAATACATCAGCTTTATTGAAAAATGTACTGCACCGTATAAAGCCCCGTATCCATGCAACAACTAGGTGGTTTACAGTCCATTGAGTCAGGTGAAGGCTATTAAGAGCTGAAATGTGTTTTTATGGAGGCCAGAGATGTATGTGAGGAGAGGGTGACCATGACCCGGCCAAATGAGGAAAAACTCCTGAGTCTGCAGGGAATGGAGGTCAGCACGCAAGGACACTGTTGGAACCAGCTTAATCTGTGATATATTACACCAGAAGCACCATTTATACCTGCTTTTAACATGTGTCCTTTGTCCGGATCTTGCCCACATTTTCAGGTAGGTGTAGACAATCAAAAGAGACATTGTGATCTGATTGTGATTAGATCTTACCGACCACCTCTGGATATCTTACAAGTGTAGACAGATTTGGACAGAGAAACCATTTAAATCATTATCCACCTAAAATCATTGACAGGTGGCACTATTGACTGATTACATCAATACATTTCTTACAATAAATCAATATTATTTTGAAAGAATAGCTGTGAAATAATTTGCATAAAGGAAGGGACCAGGATATCTGTTCACCATGCAGACACAGTGGATGGAAAACAAACACTTTTTAATACCATGCGTAAACACATTTCTTGAAATGTGGGCACAATCAGAATGTAGACAAGATCATGACAAAGGATCCATTTTAGCACCAGGGAGGTGTAAACAGGGCTAGAAACAGGGCTAGACACATAAATCCATCTCCCTGGGCCCCTGACTTACCATAGAACATGTTGATCAGCTGACCATCTGTAGGCTTTATCAAATGAATCTTTAACCAAATGTAGTGAATGATCAATGTATCCCTGAAACAAACATTTTAAAATGTCATTGCCAATCACACACTACCAGGGGAAAGAGCATGGCCAGGTTGTCTTTTTTATGCGTTACTGCTGCCCTCTAGTGTTCACAAGCAACAATAACACTTGGGTAAAACTGAAGTCACACTTTATTTGGAGAGTCGCCCTAGACGGCCAATAGATTCTCAAACGACAAAGTGCAACAATTTGTTTGGGTTAAGATTATGGCTAAGGTCAGGGTTGAGCTGGGTGTGGACATGAAGCAATTCTGAGGGTTAGGGTTGCGGTTAGGATAGGGTTGAGGTTATGAAAAGATTAGGACCAGGGTTAGGGTTGCGGTTAGGATAGGGTTGAAGTTATGAAAAGATTAGGACCAGGGTTAGGGTTGCAGTTAGGATAGGGTTGAGGTTATGAAAAGATTAGGACCAGGGTTAGGGTTGCAGTTAGGATAGGGTTGAGGTTATGAAAAGATTAGGACCAGGGTTAGGGTTGCAGTTAGGATAGGGTTGAGGTTATGAAAAGATTAGGACCAGGGTTAAGGTTGCAGTTAGGATAGGGTTGAAGTTATGAAAAGATTAGGACCAGGGTTAGGGTTGCAGTTAGGATAGGGTTGAGGTTATGAAAAGATTAGGACCAGGGTTAGGGTTGCAGTTAGGATAGGGTTGAGGTTATGAAAAGATTAGGACCAGGGTTAGGGTTGCAGTTATGGTGGGTTAGGACTAGGGTTAGGGTTGTGGTTATGGTGGGTTAGGACCAGGGTTAGGGTTGTGGTTATGGTGGGTTAGGACTAGGGTTAGGGTTGTGGTTATGGTGGGTTTGGACTAGGGTTAGAGTTGAGGTTATGGTGGGTTAGGACTAGGGTTAGGGTTGTGGTTATGGTGGGTTAGGACTAGGGTTAGGGTTGTGGTTATGGTGGGTTAGGACTAGGGTTAGGGTTGTGGTTATGGTGGATTTGGACTAGGGTTAGAGTTGAGGTTATGGTGGGTTAGGACTAGAGTTAGGGTTGCGGTTATGGTGGGTTAGGACTAGGGTTAGGGTTGTGGTTATGGTGGGTTAGGACTAGAGTTAGGGTTGTGGTTATGGTGGGTTAGGACTAGGGTTAGGGTTGAGGTTATGGTGGGATAGGACCAGGGTTAGGGTTGTGGTTATGGTGGGTTAGGACCATGGTTAGGGTTGTGGTTATGGTGGGTTAGGACCAGGGTTAGGGTTGTGGTTATGGTGGGTTAGGACCAGGGTTAGGGTTGTGGTTATGGTGGGTTAGGACCAGGGTTAGGGATGTGGTTAAACTAGGGGGAAATTAACCTTAAAGAAGACAAGCAAAGTACAGGCACGTGCTCTCTAATTCTATTGCTCCTCGGGATCCATCTTTCTAAAAGTTTTTGTATAAGAAGTGCGAAAACATTCAAAGAGGAAGGTTAAGGGTAGAGCCAAGACCTGGATAGTAACCTCTATCTAATGAACCTTTTACCTATTACTACCAGTCAGGGCAATGAGATTGAGACTGTAACCTCTTATAAATATCTTGGAATTTTAATTGATGACAGCCTCTCTTTTAAATTGCATATTCAACAACGTACAAAAAAATGGAGCTGAAGTTTCGATTTTATTTTAGGAATAAGGCCTGTATTTCTTTTGAAGCCAGAAGGAGGCTAGTATCAGCTACATTTATGCCTTGACTAGACTATGGGGATATTTTATATATGAATGCTTCCGCTCAGTGTTTGAGATCAATTGACAGTCTTTACCATGGAGCATTGAGATTTATTTTAAACTGCAAAACCCTTACGCACCAATGCACTTTATATACCAGGGATGTCTGGCCTTCTCTAGTCACCTATAGGCTCAGTCACTGGTATACTTTTATTTACAAAGCCATTTTTGGTTTACTACCTTTTTATTTGGGCATTTGTATTGTTCAGAAAAGTGGTGGGTCGTCTCTTTGTTTGCTGGACTTTATCCTGCTAACTGTTCCAAATGTCCCAACTGAATTTGATAAAAGGGCTTTTAAGTACTCTGTGCCATCGGCTTGGAACACCTTACAAAATACTTTTAAATTGGAAGAACTTGTTTCGATTGGTGTTTTTAAATCACTGATGAAGGATTTTGAGACTGATTCCCTGACCTGTCACTATTTTTAATTTGCTGTTTTATGAGTTTGTTATACTCCTGTGAATTCAATGGTTTTTACTAGATTACTTGCAGTTTTTCATGTTGTCTGTCTGTAATTGTGTAATGACTTGGTGCTTGCCTATCTTGACCAGGACGCTCTTGAAAAAGAGATTTAAAAACTCAATGAGCCCTTCAAAGTAAGGTTAAATAAAACATATATTTTTTAATAAACTTCAGAAAAAACAACAACCAGTCCACCTGTCTTCTCAAAATTGTCCAATAGATGGAGAAAGAGGATCCTATGTGGTCATGCCTTTCACTAATACTTGTTATTCAGACCTGTGGGATCAATAGTACTCTGTTTTTTTTCCATTCAAAAACGCTCCTTAGTCTGTCTGTGTTAACGTCCCCCCTTGATTAGATTCTAACCCTGCTATTCTTAACTGTCGTACTATATGATATCTAAATGTGTGGTTAGTGTGGTTGTACCTGCATATCTTTCACAGTTTTGTTTTGTCAATATGCTGATATATATATTACTCTGAATTGTTGGAGAACCTCATCATCCTTTGTCTTCTAGAAATGACCCTTTTACTACAGAGTTAAACTTCATAGAAGACAGAGTATGTGGGGACAAATGGGAGTTTGTCACCATATACTAGTCCTAACCCTCCCAGAACATCACCATAACCCTAACCGTTGCAGAAACCCAAACCTAACCTCAACCCTATCCCTAACCTAATGCCTTTTCTTCCTCTAGTTGTTGTATTTCTCTCATTGAACCAACGCAGGTGACCCCTCTGAGCTCTCGGCCACCATTGACCCCTCAGTCAAACAAACGCCCCATGTTTTCCCACCCTCTTCTGACACATTTTCAAAATGCAAAGCAGTAGGTTGGAATAGGCCTGTGCAACCCAGGGTTTGATACCAGCACAAACAGAAACCCTCTGAAACCGAATCCTAGCACAAACTCTAACCCTAACCCTTACCCTAGCTTCATGTCCACATCCCAGCTCAACCCTAACCTTAACCCTTACCCTAGTTTCATGTCCACATCCCAGCTCAACCCTAACCTTAACCCTTACCCTAGCTTAATGTCCACATCCCAGCTCAACCCTAACCTTAACCCTTACCCTAGCTTCATGTCCACATCCCAGCTCAACCCTAACCCTTACCCTAGCTTCATGTCCACATCACAGCTCAACCCTAACCTTAACCCTTACCCTAGCTTCATGTCCACATCACAGCTCAACCCTAACCTTAACCCTTACCCTAGCTTCATGTCCACATCCCAGCTCAACACTAACCTTAACCCTTACCCTAGCTTCATGTCCACATCACGGCTCAACCCTAACCTTAACCCTTACCCTAGCTTCATGTCCACATCCCAGCTCAACCCTAACCTTAACCCTTACCCTAGTTTCATGTCCACATCCCAGCTCAACCCTAACCTTAACCCTTACCCTAGCTTCATGTCCACATCCCAGCTCAACCCTAACCCTAACCCTTACCCTAGCTTCATGTCCACATCCCAGCTCAACCCTAACCTTAACCCTTACCCTAGTTTCATGTCCACATCCCAGCTCAACCCTAACCTTAACCCTTACCCTAGCTTCATGTCCACATCCCAGCTCAACCCTAACCCTAACCCTTACCCTAACTTCATGTCCACATCCCAGCTCAACCCTAACCCTTACCCTAGTTTCATGTCCACATCCCAGCTCAACCCTTACCCTTACCCTAGCTTCATGTCCACATCCCAGCTCAACCCTAACCCTTACCCTAGCTTCATGTCCTCATCCCAGCTCAACCCTAACATAACTCTTACACTAGCTTCATGCCTACATCCCAGCTCAACCCTAACCTTAACCCTTACCCTAGCTTCATGTCCACATCCCAGCTCAACCCTAACCTTAACCATTACCCTCTAGCTTCATGTCCACATCCCAGCTCCACCCTAACCCTTACCCTAGCTTCATGTCCACATCCCAGCTCAACCCTAACCTTAACCCTTACCCTAGCTTCATGTCCACATCCCAGCTCAACCCTAACCCTTACCCTAGCTTCATGTCCACATCACAGCTCAACCCTAACCCTTACCCTAGCTTCATGTCCACATCCCAGCTCAACCCTAACCATTACCCTAGCTTAATGTCCACATCCCAGCTCAACCCTAACCTTAACCCTTACCCTAGCTTCATGTCCACATCCCAGCTCAACCCTAACCCTTACCCTAGCTTCATGTCCACATCACAGCTCAACCCTAACCTTAACCCTTACCCTAGCTTCATGTCCACATCACAGCTCAACCCTAACCTTAACCCTTACCTAGCTTCATGTCCACATCCCAGCTCAACACTAACCTTAACCCTTACCCTAGCTTCATGTCCACATCACGGCTCAACCCTAACCTTAACCCTTACCCTAGCTTCATGTCCACATCCCAGCTCAACCCTAACCTTAACCCTTACCCTAGTTTCATGTCCACATCCCAGCTCAACCCTAACCTTAACCCTTACCCTAGCTTCATGTCCACATCCCAGCTCAACCCTAAGCCTAACCCTTACCCTAGCTTCATGTCCACATCCCAGCTCAACCCTAACCTTAACCCTTACCCTAGTTTCATGTCCACATCCCAGCTCAACCCTAACCTTAACCCTTACCCTAGCTTCATGTCCACATCCCAGCTCAACCCTAACCCTAACCCTTACCCTAGCTTCATGTCCACATCCCAGCTCAACCCTAACCCTTACCCTAGTTTCATGTCCACATCCCAGCTCAACCCTTACCCTTACCCTAGCTTCATGTCCACATCCCAGCTCAACCCTAACCCTTACCCTAGCTTCATGTCCTCATCCCAGCTCAACCCTAACATAACTCTTACACTAGCTTCATGCCTACATCCCAGCTCAACCCTAACCTTAACCCTTACCCTAGCTTCATGTCCACATCCCAGCTCAACCCTAACCTTAACCATTACCCTCTAGCTTCATGTCCACATCCCAGCTCCACCCTAACCCCTACCCTAGCTTCATGTCCACATCCCAGCTCAACCCTAACCTTAACCCTTACCCTAGCTTCATGTCCACATCCCAGCTCAAACCTAACCCTTACCCTAGCTTCATGTCCACATCCCAGCTCAACCCTAACCCTTACCCTAGCTTCATGTCCACATCCCAGCTCAACCCTAACCATTACCCTAGCTTAATGTCCACATCCCAGCTCAACCCTAACCTTAACCCTTACCCTAGCTTCATGTCCACATCCCAGCTCAACCCTAACCCTTACCCTAGCTTCATGTCCACATCCCAGCTCAACCCTAACCTTAACCCTTACCCTAGCTTCATGTCCACATCCCAGCTCAACCCTAACCCTTACCCTAGCTTCATGTCCACATCCCAGCTCAACCCTAACCTTAACCCTTACCCTAGCATCATGTCCACATCCAAGCTCAACCCTAACCTTAACCCTTACCCTAGCTTCATGTCCACATCCCAGCTCAACCCTAACCTTAACCCTTACCCTAGCTTCATGTCCACATCCCAGCTCAACCCTAACCTTAACCGTTACCCTAGCTTCATGTCCACATCCCAGCTCAACCTTAACCTGAAACCCTTACCCTAGCTTCATGTCCACATCCCAGCTCAACCCTAACCTTAACCCTTACCCTAGTTTCATGTCCACATCCCAGCTCAACCCTAACCCTTACCCTAGTTTCATGTCCACATCCCAGCTCAACCTTAACCCTTACCCTAGTTTTATGTCCACATCCCAGCTCAACCTTAACCCTTACCCTAGTTTCATGTCCACATCCCAGCTCAACCCTAACCTTAACCCTTACACTAGCTTCATGTCCACATCCCAGCTCAACCCTAACCTTAACCCTTACCCTAGCTTCATGTCCACATCCCAGCTCAACCCTATCCCTTAACCTAGCTTCATGTCCACATCCCAGCTCAACCCTAACCCTTACCCTAGCTTCATGTCCACATCCCAGCTCAACCCTAACCCTTACCCTAGCTTCATGTCCACATCCCAGCTCAACCCTAACCCTTACCCTAGCTTCATGTCCACATCCCAGCTTAACCCTAACCTTAACCCTTACCCTCTAGCTTCATGTCCACATCCCACCTCAACCCTAACCTTAACCCTTACCCTAGCTTCATGTCCACATCCCAGCTCAACTCTTATCCTTACCCTAGCTTCATGTCCACATCCCAGCTCAACTCTAACCTTAACCCTTACCCAAGATTCATGTCCACATCCCAGCTCAACCCTTACCCTAGCTTCATGTCCATATCCCAGCTCAACCCTAAACTTAACCATTTACCCTCTAGCTTCATGTCCACATCCCAGCTCAACCTTAACCTTAACCCTTACCCTCTAGCTTCATGTCCACATCCCAGCTCAACACTAACCTTAACCCTTACCCTAGCTTCATGTCCACATCCCAGCTCAACCCTAACCCTTACCCTAGCTTCATGTCCACATCCCAGCTCAACCCTAACCCTTACCCTAGTTTCATGTCCACATCCCAGCTCAACCCTTACCCTAGCTTCATGTCCATATCCCAGCTCAACCCTAAACTTAACCATTTACCCTCTAGCTTCATGTCCACATCCCAGCTCAACCCTAACCTTAACCCTTACCCTAGCTTCATGTCCACATCCCAGCTCAACCCTAACCCTTACCCTAGCTTCATGTCCACATCCCAGCTCAACCCTAACCCTTACCCTAGTTTCATGTCCACATCCCCGCTCAACCCTAACCTTAACTCTTACACTGGCTTCATGTCTACATCCCAGCTCAACCCTAACCTTAACCCTTACCCAAGCTTCATGTCCACATCACAGCTCAACCCTAACCTTAACCCTTACCCTCTAGCTTCATGTCCACATCCCGGCTCAACCCTAACCTTAACCCTTACCCTAGCTTCATGTCCACATCCCAGCTCAACCCTAACCTTAACCCTTACCCTAGCTTCATGTCCACATCCCAGCTCAACCCTAACCCTTACCCTAGCTTCATGTCCACATCCCAGCTCAACCCTAACCTAAACCCTTACCCTAGCTTCATGTCCACATCCCAGCTCAACCCTAACCCTTACCCTAGCTTCATGTCCACATCCCAGCTCAACCCTAACCTTAACCCTTACCCTAGCTTCATGTCCACATCCCAGCTCAACCCTAACCTTAACCCTTACCCTAGCTTCATGTCCACATCCCAGCTCAACCCTAACCTTAACCCTTACCCTAGCTTCATGTCCACATCCCAGCTCAACCCTAACCTTAACCCTTACCCTAGCTTCATGTCCACATCCCAGCTCAACCCTAACCTTAACCCTTACCCTAGTTTCATGTCCACATCCCAGCTCAACCCTTACCCTAGCTTCATGTCCACATCCCAGCTCAACCCTAACCCTTACCCTAGCTTCATGTCCACATCCCAGCTTAACCCTAACCTTAACCCTTACCCTCTAGCTTCATGTCCACATCCCAGCTCAACCCTAACCTTAACCCTTACCCTAGCTTCATGTCCACATCCCAGCTCAACCCTAACCCTTACACTAGCTTCATGTCCACATCCCAGCTCAACCCTAACCCTTACCCTAGCTTCATGTCCACATCCCAGCTCAACCCTAACCCTTACCCTAGCTTCATGTCCACATCCCAGCTCAACCCTAACCTTAACCCTTACCCTAACTTCATGTCCACATCCCAGCTCAACCCTAACCCTTACCCTAGCTTCATGTCCACATCCCAGCTCAACCCTAACCTTAACCCTTACCCTAGCTTCATGTCCACATCCCAGCTCAACCCTAACCTTAACCCTTACCCTAGCTTCATGTCCACATCCCAGCTCAACCCTAACCTTAACCCTTACCGTCTAGCTTCATGTCCACATCCCAGCTCAACCCTTACCCTTACCCTAGCTTCATGTCCACATCCCAGCTCAACCCTAACCCTTACCCTAGCTTCATGTCCACATCCCAGCTCAACCCTAAACTTAACCCTTACCCTAGCTTCATGTCCACATCCCAGCTCAACCCTAACCCTTACCCTAGCTTCATGTCCACATCCCAGCTCAACCATAAACTTAACCCTTACCCTAGCTTCATGTCCACATCCCAGCTCAACCTTAACCCTTACCCTAGCTTCATGTCCACATCCCAGCTCAACCCTAACCTTAACCCTTACCCTAGCTTCATGTCCACATCCCAGCTCAACCCTAACCTTAACCCTTACCCTAGCTTCATGTCCACATCCCAGCTCAACCCTAACCTTAACCCTCTAGCTTCATGTCCACATCCCAGCTCAACCCTAACACTTACCCTAGCTTCATGTCCACATCCCAGCTCAACCCTAACCTTAACCCTTACCCTAGCTTCATGTCCACATCCCAGCTCAACCCTAACCCTTACCCTAGCTTCATGTCCACATCCCAGCTCAACCCTAACCTTAACCCTTACCCTAGCTTCATGTCCACATCCCAGCTCAACCCTAACCCTTACCCTAGCTTCATGTCCACATCCCAGCTCAACCCTAACCCTTACCCTAGCTTCATGTCCACATCCCAGCTCAACCCTAACCCTTACCCTAGATTCATGTCCACATCCCGGCTCAACCCTAACCTTAACTCTTACACTAGCTTCATGTCTATATCCCAGCTCAACCCTAACCTTAACCCTTACCCTAGCTTCATGTCCACATCCCAGCTCAACCCTAACCTTAACCACTTACCCTCTAGCTTCATGTCCACATTCCAGCTCAACCCTAACCCTTACCCTAGCTTCATGTCCACATCCCAGCTCAACCCTAACCTTAACTCTTACACTAGCTTCATGTCTACATCGCAGCTCAACCCTAACCTTAACCCTTACCCAAGCTTCATGTCCACATCACAGCTCAACCCTAACCTTAACCCTTACCCTAGCTTCATGTCCACATCCCAGCTCAACCCTAACCTTAACCCTTACCCTAGCTTCATGTCCACATCCCAGCTCAACCCTTACCCTTACCCTAGCTTCATGTCCACATCCCAGCTCAACCCTAACCTTAACCATTACCCTCTAGCTTCATGTCCACATCCCAGCTCAACCCTAACCCTTACCCTAGCTTCATGTCCACATCCCAGCTCAACCCTAACCTTAACCCTTACCCTAGCTTCATGTCCACATCCCAGCTCAACCCTAACCTTAACCCTTACCCTAGCTTCATGTCCACATCCCAGCTCAACCCTAACCCTTACCCTAGCTTCATGTCCACATCCCAGCTCAACCCTAACCCTTACCCTAGCTTCATGTCCACATCCCAGCTTAACCCTAACCTTAACCCTTACCCTCTAGCTTCATGTCCACATCCCAGCTCAACCCTAACCTTAACCCTTACCCTAGCTTCATGTCCACATCCCAGCTCAACTCTTACCCTTACCCTAGCTTCATGTCCACATCTCAGCTCAACCCTAACCTTAACCCTTACCCTAGCTTCATGTCCACATCCCAGCTCAACCCTTACCCTAGCTTCATGTCCACATCCCAGCTCAACCCTAACCTTAACCCTTACCCTAGCTTCATGTCCACATCCCAGCTCAACCCTAACCTTAACCCTTACCCTAGCTTCATGTCCACATCCCAACTCAACCCTAACCTTAACCCTTACCCTAGCTTCATGTCCACATCCCAGCTCAACCCTAACCTTAACCCTTACCCTAGCTTCATGTCCATATCCCAGCTCAACCCTTACCCTTACCCTAGCTTCATGTCCACATCTCAGCTCAACCCTAACCTTAACCCTTCCCCTAGCTTCATGTCCACATCCCAGCTCAACCCTTACCCTAGAATCATGTCCACATCCCAGCTCAACCCTAACCTTAACCCTTACCCTAGCTTCATGTCCACATCCCAGCTCAACCCTAACCTTAACCCTTACCCTAGTTTCATGTCCACATCCCAGCTCAACCCTTACCCTAGCTTCATGTCCACATCCCAGCTCAACCCTAACCCTTACCCTAGCTTCATGTCCACATCCCAGCTCAACCCTAACCTTAACCCTTACCCTCTAGCTTCATGTCCACATCCCAGCTCAACCCTAACCTTAACCCTTACCCTAGCTTCATGTCCACATCCCAGCTCAACTCTAACCCTTACCCTAGCTTCATGTCCACATCTCAGCTCAACCCTAACCTTAACCCTTACCCTAGCTTCATGTCCACATCCCAGCTCAACCCTAACCCTTACCCTAGCTTCATGTCCACATCCCAGCTCAACCCTATCCTTAACCCTTACCCTAGCTTCATGTCCACATCCCAGCTCAACCCTAACCTTAACCCTTACCCTAGCTTCATGTCCACATCCCAGCTCAACCCTTACCCTTACCCTAGCTTCATGTCCACATCTCAGCTCAACCCTAACCTTAACCCTTACCCTAGCTTCATGTCCACATCCCAGCTCAACCCTAACCTTAACCCTTACCCTAGCTTCATGTCCACATCCCAGCTCAACCCTTACCCTAGAATCATGTCCACATCCCAGCTCAACCCTAACTTAATGTCCATACTCTGGTTCAACACAGCCTAGTTTCATGTCCACACCCCAGTTCAACCCTAACACTAGTAAACCGTTTCATATCAACAGTTGCGGTTGATAGTTTAATGATTGAGTATCTATAGACCAAATAAGGCTCTCCAAATACAGTTTGACCAACACGTCTTTATTTCTAGCTTCTGAATCACTCATTACCACTTAGCAGACACCTTTATCTAAAGTATTTTAGTAACTACACTGAACAAAAATATAAACGCAACATTCAACCATTTCAAAGATTTTACTTACAGTTCATAAATGGAAATCAGTCAATTGAAATACATTCATTATGCCCTGATCTATGGATTTCACATGACTGGGCAGGGGTGCAGCCTTAGGTGGGCTTGGGAGGGCATAGGCCCACCCACCTGGCAGCCGGGCCCAGCTTATCAGAATGGGTTTTCCCCACAAAAGGGCTTTATTAAAGACAGAAGTACTCCTCAGCACACAAATTCTCTTGCAACAGCTCTGGTGGACATTCCTGCAGTCAGCATGCCAATTGCGTGCTCCCTCAAAACTTAAGACATCTGTGGCCTTGTGTTGTGTGACAAAATTGCACATTTTAAAGTGGCCTTTAGTCCCCAGCACAAGGTGCACCTGTGTTATGATCATGCTATTTAAATCAGCCTCTTGATATGCCACACATGTCAAGTGGATGGATAATCTTGGCAAATGAGGAATGCCAACTAACAGGGATGTAAACAAAATGAGAAATTAGCTTTTTATTCATATGGATCATTTCTGGGATTTTTTATTTCATCTCATGAAACATGGGACCAACACTTTACATGTTGCGTTTATATTTTTCTTCAGTGTACATAGGATCCCTGCGGGACTGTAACACACAACCTTAGGCCACGCAATGCAAGTTTTAAAGGCAATGTTTCTGCAGGCAATGTTTGCAGAGACAACATTCACAGTTATGTTGTCTCAATCGGAAATATTGCATTGTCTAAATCGGCGATGGGATTGAATCCCAGCTTTCGTACTGCACCTTGCTTGTGTGCTATACTCTTATCATGGTAATATATTATTGTCAAATTATAGAATATTTCACAAAAAGACAGACACCACATCTATGTAAAAAAAAAAAAAAAAAAGATCCATATATACAATTGAAGTCGGAATTTTACATACACCTTAGCCAAATACATTTAAACTCAGTTTTCACATTTCACAAATCTAATCTGAGTAAGATTTCCCTGTCTTAGGTCAGTTAGGATCACCTCTTTATTTTAAGAATGTGAAATGTCAAAATAATAGTCGAGAGAATGATTTTCTTTCTTTCATCACATTCCCAGTGGGTCAGAAGTTTACATACACTACACTCAAATAGTATTTGGTAGCATTGCCTTTAAATTGGTTAACTTGGGTCAAACGTTTCAGGTAGCCTTCCACAAGCTTCCAACAATAAGTTGGGTGAATTTGGGCCCATTCCTCCTGACAGAGCTGGTGTAACTGAGTCAGGTTTGTAGGTCTCCTTGCTCGCACACGCTTTTTCTGTTCTGCCCTCAAATTTTCTATTGGATTGAGGTCAGGGCTTTGTGATGGCCAGTCCAATACCTTGACTTTGTTGTCCTTATGCCATTTTGTCACAACTTTGGAAGTATGCTTGGGATCATTGTCCATTTGGAAGACCCATTTGCGACCAAGCTTTAACTGATGTCTTGAGATGTTGTTTCAATATATCCACATAATTTTCCTCCTTCATGATGCCATCTATTTTGTGAAGTGCACCAGTCCCTCTTGCAGCAAAACACCCCCACAACATGATGCTGCCACCCCCGTGCTTCACGGTTGGGATGGTGTTCTTCAGCTTGCAAGCCTCCCCCCTTTTCCTCCAAACATAACAATGGTCATTATGGCCAAACAGTTCTATTTTTGTTTCATCAGACCAGAGGACATTTCTCCAAAAAGTACTATCTTTGTCCACATGTGCAGTTGCAAACCGTAGTCTGGCTTTTTTATGGCGGTTTCGGAGCAGTGGTTTCTTCCTTGCTGAGCGGTCTTTAAGGTTATATCGATAAAGGACTTGTTTTACTGTGGATATAGATAATTTTGTACCCGTTTCCTCCAGCATCTTCACACGGTCCTTTGCTGTTGTTCTGGGATTGATTTGCACTTTTCGCACCAAAGTACCTTCATCTCTAGGAGACAGAACGCGTCTCCTTCCTGAGCGGTATGACGGCTGCGTGGTCCCATGGTGTTTATACTTGCATACTATTGTTTGTACAGATGAACGTGGTACCTTCAGGCGTTTGGAAATTGATCCTAAGGATGAACCAGACTTGAGGAGGTCTACAATTTTTTTTCTGAGGTCTTAGCTGATTTATTTTGATTTTCCCATGATGTCAAGCAAAGAGGCTCTGAGTTTGAAGGTAGGCATTGAAATACATCCACAGGTTCACCTCCAATTGACTCAAATTATGTCAATTAGCCTATATGAAGCTTCTAAAGCCATGACAATCTTTTCTGGAATTGTCCAAGCTGTTTAAAGGCACAGTCAACTTAGTGTATGTAAACTTCTGACCCACTGGAATTGTGATACAGTGAATTATAAGTGAAATAATCTGTCTGTAAACAATTGTTGGACAAATTATTTGTGTCATACACAAAGTAGATGTCCTAACCGACTTGAAAACTATAGTTTAAGAAATTTGTGGAGTGGTTGAAACATGAGTTTTAATGACTCCAACCTAAGTGTATGTAAACTTCTGACTTCAACTGTATTTATTCAGTTACACAGTACCAGTCAAAATTTTGGACACACCTATTCTTTCAAGGGTTTATCTTTATTTTTACTATTTTCTACATTGTAGAATAATAGTTAAGACATCAAAACTATGAAATGACACATATGAAATCCTGTGGTAACCAAAAAAGTGTTTAAAAAAAATTCAAATCTATTTTAGATTCTTAAAAGTAGCCACACTTTGCCTTGATGACAGCTTTGTAGTCTGGGCATTCTCTCAACCAGCTTCATGAGGAATGCTTTTCCAACAGTCTTGAAAGAGTTCCCTGCTTTCACTTCACTCTGCGGTCCAACTCATCCCAAACCATCTCAACTGGGTTGAGGTTGGGTGATTGTGGACACCAAGTCATCTGATGCAGCACTCCATCACTCTAATTATTGGTCAAATAGCTCTTACACAACCTGGAGGTGGGTTTTGGGTCATTGTCCTGTTGACAAAAACAAATGATAGTCTCACTAAGCCCAAACCAGATGGGATGGTGTATCGCTGCAGAATGCTGTGGTAGCCATGCTGGTTAAGTGAGCATTGAATTCTAAATAACTCAGTGTCACCAGCAAACCACACCCACACCATCACACCTCCTCCTCCATGCTTTATGTCGGGAACCACATATGAGAGATCATCCATTCACCTACTCTGCGTCTCACAAATACATGGCGGTTGGAACGAGAATTTACACTGGTCTAATGTTCATTGGTCATGTTTCTTGGCCCAAGCAAGTCTCTTCTTATTGGTGTCCTTTAGTAGTGGTTTCTTTGCAGCATTTCGACCATGAAGCCCTGATTCTCCTTGAACTCTGTGAAGCTTTTATTTGGGCTGCAATTTCTGAGGCTGGTAATGAACTTAACCTCTGCAGCAGAGGTAACGCTGCTGCTACTCTCTTTTATCTATGCATAGGCACTTTAATAACTCGACCTACATGTTCATATTACCTCGACTAATCTGTGCCCCCCCACACATTGACTCCGTACCGGTACCATCTGTATAGAGCCTCGCTGTTCTTATTTTACTGCTGGTCTTTCATTATTTGTTACTTTTACCTTTTTTTTCTTTTCTTAAAACTGCATTGTTGGTTAAGGGCTTGTAGTAAGCATTTCACTACCTATTGTATTCGGCGCATGTGACAAATACGATTTTATTTGAACTCTGGGTCTTCCTTTCCTGTGGCGGTCCTCGTGAGAATCAGCTTCATCATAGCATTTGAAGAAACTTTCAAAGTTCTTGAAATTTTCCAGATTGACTGACCTTAATGTCTTAAAGTAATGATGGGCTGTCGTTTCTCTCTGCTTATTTGAACTGTTCTTGCGATAATATGGACTTGGAATTTTACCAAATAGGGCTATCTTCTGTATACCAACGCTACCTTGTCACTGATTGGCGCAAACGCATTAAGGAAAGAAATTCCACAAATAAACTTAACAAGGCACACATGTTAATTGAAATCCATTCTAGGTGACTGCCTCATGAATCCGGTTGAGAGAATGCCAAGAGTGTGCAAAGTTGTCATCAAGGCAAAGGGTAGCAATTTTGAAAGCTCTCAAATAAAAAATATATTTGGATTTGTTTAACACTTTGACTACTACATGATTCCATGTGTTATTTCATAGTTTGATGTCTTCACTATTATTCTACAATGTAGAAAATAGTAAAAATAAAGAAAAACCCTTGAATGAATAGGTGTCCAAAATTTTGACTGGTACTGTATATAAAGATTAACACCATACACAGTCCCTACTGAATCCTAAGATCCCATACAGTATCGTGTTAATGTTTCGCACTGTTAGACAATGATTCAGGGCCACACTTCCCCCACTTAAAATGCAAGGCCATTTTTATTGGTCATAAACCGAGCAGCTGAAGATATATGAGGACAGGTTGGGTGGAATGGACGCAGTAAGGCCCTACAGGGCTTTGGAGACCCATGGACTGTAAACCCATGCTGGTGTTGTTATGCAAGCTCAGTGCAGGTCCCTGAGTGGTCCAGCTCTGACCTCTGACCACACCTCTCCAGAGGGACACTGGGAAGATCTCAATTGCATACTCCTTGCGTCCTCTCTCCTCAAATCCCATTGGAAGAGAAGGTCAGAGGTGAGGGTCCTATGGCTTTCTCATCCAATGGGTTTTGAGAAGGAGACAAGGAGAGAGGACGCGGAGTATGCAATTGAGATCTTCCCCCTGTGACCCTGCTCAGTCTCGTATTGTCAGTGACATGCTGTAGATAGCTAGTAATAATATATGGTGTATTACTATTCCCACCAATACAGAAAGTAGCCCTAAATTCCGTATGACAAGTGGCTTGAAATGTAATGTACAAGGCCACAAACATGGCTGCTGAGCTGATGGCATTCACTAATAAAGTCACTGACAACTACAGATGTCATCCTCATACACTCCCAGTCTGAGTCACACACACACACCTCCTACCAATCCACATCTTACAATGGTGGCTCACAGTCAGCTGCATAGTCCAAGTTAATAAAAAGACAGGTTCGTTTCAGTAGCATTGAAAGTGTAAAGTAAAACTGCTCATGGTGATTTGGAAGGGACCTTGATTCTATGAAGAGAGTCAGATGTTCTAGAAATAAAAATGAAAAATGGAACCACCATAACCACGTTTCCAAATAGAACCACCACAACCATGTATCCTCATGGAACCATCGTAACCATGTACAGTAATGGAACCACCATAATCACCTTTCCAAATAGAACCACCACAACCATGTATCCTCATGGAACCATCGTAACCATGTACAGTAATGGAACCACCATAATCACCTTTCCAAATAGAACCACCACAACCATGTATCCTCATGGAACCATCGTAACCATGTACAGTAATGGAACCACCATAATCACCTTTCCAAATAGAACCACCACAACCATGTATCCTCATGGAACCATCGTAACCATGTACAGTAATGGAACCACCATAATCACCTTTCCAAATAGAACCACCACAACCATGTATCCTCATGGAACCATCGTAACCATGTACAGTAATGGAACCACCATAACCACGTTTCCAAATAGAACCACCACAACCATGTATCCTCATGGAACCATCGTAACCATGTACAGTAATGGAACCACCATAATCACCTTTCCAAATAGAACCACCACAACCATGTATCCTCATGGAACCATCGTAACCATGTACAGTAATGGAACCACCATAATCACCTTTCCAAATAGAACCACCACAACCATGTATCCTCATGGAACCATCGTAACCATGTACAGTAATGGAACCACCATAATCACCTTTCCAAATAGAACCACCACAACCATGTATCGTCATGGAACCATCGTAACCATGTACAGTAATGGAACCACCATAATCACCTTTCCAAATAGAACCACCACAACCATGTATCCTCATGGAACCATCGTAACCATGTACAGTAATGGAACCACCATAATCACCTTTCCAAATAGAACAACCACAACCATGTATCCTCATGGAACCATCGTAACCATGTACCCAAATGGAACCACCGTAATCACCTTTCCAAATAGAACCACCACAACCATGTATCCTCATGGAACCATCGTAACCATGTACAGTAATGGAACCACCATAATCACCTTTCCAAATAGAACCACCACAACCATGTATCCTCATGGAACCACCGTAACCATGTACCCAAATGGAACCACCGTAACCATGTACCCAAATGGAACCAACGTAACCATGTACCCAAATTGAACCACTCCCTGAACAGAGGACTGATGCTCAAGAGAATTCTAAAGGTGGTACTATCATTTAATATCCACAATAAACCTTAGAAAATATTTCACTGACCTTGATCAAATATTTAATATACTTAACATTATACAAGTTGCCTATGTCCTGCATATTTCAACATTGCTCTGGGGTGGCTAACCATAGTAAACCTACAGATTGTGCAGTATATAGAATCATTTAAAATACCAGAATCTCAGTGAAAAAATTACAGTTTAGGCTAGGCGTAGACAAAGACAGTAGGGGTCAACTCCACTTCAAGTCAAGAGATTCATTATTATTCAAAAAGAGAACATTTAATTGAAATGGAATTTAACCCAACCCTGGTAAAAGATGTTCTGAGCTTGAAATAAGGTTAACCAGAATTATTGGCCCTGATCCAGAAGTTGTACAGTAGTATTTTGCTCATGTTACAGTAAATTAGCTTAATACAAAACAAAAAGGTGATAATGCATTCATTCTTACACACGGTGTTCATTGTCTAACGTTGTTTTTGCATCAATTTGGCACTTCTCCTTCAGAGAGAGACAAGGTTTGTGAACAAACCCCCAGACACATTATGAAAACAGTATGGCACATAGAGCGCGCCAAGTTAAGACTGAGTGTATCTTGGGTATCACTTTGCAGTTGTCTTTACAGTGCATTTAAAACACTACATCAACATGGTGCCCCATTGCAGCCAATTCAAATATGTGAAAAAATACAATATCGATTTAAAATTGGAAATTGTATTTGAGGCATGTGGCTCCTGGTAAATGCTGGTCCAGGTTGGTCCTCCAGTCTGCCTGCTGAGTTCTTCAGACCAGTAGTACAGGTGATATTAAAAAGGGAGCGCCCAATCAGGCTGCAGACAGTGAAAGCCTGTTGGTTTCACCTTGGTAGTGACCATAGTGCCACAGTCCTGCAGTCCATAAGGTCTCCAATCGAGGACAGAAAGACTGACCTGATTATCAGGGCATTTCTACATCAGTGGTCGAGTCACTAAACCTCGAATCCCAAGTCCCCTGTGCTCGAGTCCAAGTCAAGTCACGAGTCCCTATGGCTGAAGTCCGAGTCAAGTTCAAGTTCGAGTCATGAGTCAGGTCACTAGTCCATCAATTTATAATAGGTCTTATTAAGCCATTGTTTCTAGTTGCCACCAAATGACTGATTATCACCACTCCCTCGTGAAAAAATAAACCTCACTTACTAATCATCACTACCTCACAAGTTCTACTCTATACCTGTTTCACTACTTATTTACTACATAAATTAAGTCAGGCTCTCAGCTGCTGCCCACTGATATTTGATTAGGTTTTTTATTGCAGAATGAAAACTAAAGGGAGACTTGTCAGAACCAGGGGTATAACCATTAAACCGATTTTGTTGCAAAACTTTTCCAAATCATTTACTCCAAACGGAAACCGCAAACAAGAGTTTCTATTGGACAAATTCAGGTACTTCCCTCCCAGTTTCCTTTTCTCCGTTTGGTTCTTAAACTGTAAGTGGTTTCCGTAATGAATACATCCCTGGTTCTTTAACAGTAAACAGTTTCCGTAATGAATACATCCCTGGCGATGGGATGCAGGGGGGAAAGTGGGCGGCTAGAGCGGGACGACAAATTCAAAGACAACTTACTTCTCTATCCTCAGGGTAGAGAGAGACAAATAGCTACAATGTTGTTTACTATTAAACTCAACACTAGTACTGTTTTACATTTCAAAAACCAGTTTGTGTTTCTTAACCAGGCAAAGCTAAATAGTAAGCTGGTGACTAATGGTTATGGGGAAACAAGAAAGTTGCTTGTGCGATGTGTAGCAGCCAATGATTGGAGGCGGCGCCTGCCTTGCGGTCTTGCTCCCCCGCAGCTCGCCAGCTGATGTAGGCTGTGTGTGGCACGTCCTTCCCACTGCTAGAGAACAGAACCCTCGAGGCTCTGCGCACCCAGTGCTGCTAATATTCTCCTTATTATAGTAGCCTATCCAGTCCAAGTGCAAATACAAGTCACCAAAAGGCGTGTCCGAATCACAAGTCATGAAAATCGGGACTTGAGTCAGACTCAAGTACTACAACACTGCCAGAGCTCATTGTTGGTTTGAGAGGCCCGTCTTAGCACAATGTGTGTCTGCACGGTCACAGTCCCACGCCGCAGACTGACTGCAGTCTAGTTTCCCAGGCCAATCAACAACCTTCTTCTTGGTCCTAGCTCATTTAGTCCATCCCTTAAAACAAGGCCAGTTTATTTCCCCCTCTGATCAGTTGTAAGGAGTCTGAGGGGAGTGAGGCCCTCCTAATACTAATGTAAATGGCCCCCTGTGAGGCTGAAGGAAAACAGACCCCTCCAGTCTTAAGACACTCTCATCCAGGCAGATTTGTTGAGTCTTGGGGTCATTTTGACCATGGAAGCCAATGTCTCTCTCAAGTCCACTCTGCCTGGAAGGAAAGCAGTTAGAGTTACAGGGCTGAGACTGCAGCTCCGCAGAGCACTGTCCGGGCTGGGGTCTCCCTCCCTCCTGAGCCACCCGTCAGGCTAGTGTTACTCCATGGAGTTGACTGTGAAATCAGACGTCTGTGTGGCTCCCTTTGATTGCTACCTGTGGCTGTGGGGTCCTGCTGCCGTCAGGGCCTGATAGTCATAAAGGCTTGTCTATAACGGATACACCTTGAGTGGATATAGCAATGTATATCAGGACAGCGATTAATAACACACTAAATGCAGCATAACACATTCAACATCAAACCATCTCACGACCAAAATGTCTTAATTCTTCAAAGGAGAAGGTTCTGAGTTTGGATGCGGAGACAAGCATTTGAAAGGTGGTATGAAAGGTAAAAGGTGAAAGGTTACCTGCATAGCTTCGTCCGTTTCTCATGTTGGTGGGTATGAGGCTCCACTTGTCTGTGGCAGGGTTGTAATACTCCACTGAGGAGAGGTTACAAGAGCCGTCGTCTCCTCCAATCACATACAGCAGTCCGTTTATAGCACACACACCTGCATGAACACAGGGGATGAGGTTAGTGAGTCACACACACACACACACTCCAGAGACAATGATATGCAGAACATTTGGGCATAGGGGAGTGTGTGTGTTGCATCAGACTACTCACCAGCGTTCCTCCGACACATGTTCATGTCACACACCTGTCTCCAGGTGTTACTAGGTGGGTCGTACACCTCCACACTCTTCCTCACCAGGGGCCCATCATGACCCCCTGCTGCATACAGCTGCCCACTTAGCACCCCAACACCTGCACACACACACACACACACACACACACACACGTCTGGTTATATCTATTTCCACAAACACATATACTTGCACAAGCTACAGATGTTTCCCAGCAATAACTGCAGTCCATTAACTACCCACAAGGAGGAGCGATCACTCCCAGTAATTCTCTTGTTAAGTGGGCCATCTACCTCTACGGCAATTATCTTATTTCAGTGCTCATTGGGTTTAGATTGGTGTATGCCTACGCAAAGAAAATATTGCTTGCAGTGCATTAAAACCACATCATGTATTGTCTCATTTTCACTGATATGGTTGTGCTGTTCCTTCCTAGCTAATGGGCCAGTAAGTTAGTTAGCAGTAGAGTCCTGGATGAACCCAGGCAGTGTCCATAGGAATCAACGGACTGCATTGTGTTGGTGCTACTTCCTCTGGCCAGCTGAGCAGACTGCACAATGAGCACAGGACACTCACACACATTCAGAGCCAGGAGGCTCACACACAGAGAGGCCAATGGACCTCCACCAGATCACATTCAGAACAACAACCTTCACTGAGACAGAGACACTCTCACAGAACCAAGCTAACAGAACGGGAGGGAAAATACACAACAGAACCCTTTGGGAAAGAGAGAAACCATCCCAATAGAATATTTTTATGTACAAGACCTTGGGTCTTGTGACACCTTGCCTATTTCCAAGGATCTCTATAGAGAGTAAGAGTGACTGTGTGAGGTTAGTCGAGCCCATTACAACTCTATATATAGTCCTATACCACATATCATACTGCGCAGCTCCATTACACATTTCCTGGACTTAAAGTCACAGCACTCCCATGTCTCTGTGGACACTGACAGTGTGAGTGCAGTGTGTCTGTGCGGCACAGAGGTAGCATTGCCTGCTTTTAAACACATAGGATAGATAGTCTGTGATAAGGAGAGGGTTGTTGATGGTGAGGACTGTCTGCACCTGCTCCGCTGCGTCTGGTGCTCATGTCAGCCATGTAGCCCCACTGGTTAGTGACTGGGTTGTACTCCTCCACCGTGCTGAGACACTGCCGTGACGCCCCGTCGTAGCCACCCACTGCATACAGCTTGCCTGTACAACACAACACACACCCACTGAGGAATACAACGAGGAACACATACAAAGAGATGCTCAAAGTACAACCGCAGACAGGAATCTGACAAATACACAGGCACAGAAACACTATAGACACTAAGTGGACAAAACATTAGGAACACCTGCTCTTTCCATGACATAGACTGACCAGGTGAATCCAGGTAAAAGCTATGATCCCTTATTGATGTCACTTGTTAAATCCACTTCAATTAGTGTAGATGAAGGGGAGGAGACCGGTTAAATAAGCTTTAAGCCTTGAGACAATTGAGACATGCACTGTGTATATGTGCTATTCAGAGGGGAATGGGCAAGACCAAGAATGTAAGTGCCTTTGAACGGGGTATTTTAGTAGGTACCAAGCACACAAGTTTGTGTCCAGAACTGCAACGCTGCTGGATTTTCACACTCAACAGTTTCCCATGTGTATCAAAAATGGTCCATCCAGACAACTTGACAAATATGGGAAACATTGTAGTCAACATGGGCAAGCATCTCTGTGGAACACCTTCGATACCTTGTAGAGTCCATGCCCCAGTGAATTGAGGCTGTTCTGAGGAGGGGGTGTGGGGGTGCAACTCACTATTAAGGTGTTCCTAATGTTTGGTATACACTGAGGAGAAGCTCTATATAGACACTGAGGAGAAGCTCTATATAGACACTGAGGAGAAGCTCTATATAGACACTGAGGAGAAGCTCTATATAGACACTGAGGAGAAGCTCATAAAACTGAGCACTGTTATAGACACTGAGGAGAAGCTTCTCTTATAGACACTGAGGAGAAGCCACTCCCACTCCGACACTACTGCGACACTGAGGAGAAGCTCTATATAGACACTGAGGAGCAAAAAAGCAAACATCCACTCATTGGTCTTATAGCAACAAACATCCACTCATTGGTCTTATAGCTGTAGGTCTCCACTGATGACAGGCCTGAGACGGAGGGAGAAAAGGAAGGAGGGAGAAAAGGAAGGAGGGAAAAGGGCGAGAAGAAAGAGTTAACAAAGCAGCTCTAAATTACCTTCTGAAAGCAGGGCACAACACTTGGCCAACACTAATGCTCTCTCCTCTCCCCTGTCCTCTTTCCTCTCCACTGTATCAGTAACACTAATTTTCTCTCATCACATAAAGTCAGAGTGACATCACCACTGTGCCCAACCACACAATCTAGACATTCATCCTGGGGGTACTACTGTTCCAAGCTCCATTCAGTCACACTGCAACACGCTCCACTGCCTCTCAAAGGACTGCTGGGACACTTAGACAACACACTTTCTTTGACTACACACTGGTCTTGGGCAGTGGTGATGCAAGGGGAGAAGAGCGGTGTAGGACTGTGTACCTGTGCTCCCGTCGAAGCCCCCCACAGCATAGAGCAGGTCCCCCAGCATGGCTGCCCCCAGAGTGCTGCGCCGCTCTTGCATGCTGGGAACTGTGGTCCACTGGTCTCTCATCCCGTCGTACATGTCCACCGTCCTGACCCGCAACGAGCCGTTGAAGCCTCCCACAGCGTACACCCTCCCTGCCATGAACACCACACCTGAGAAAGCGAGAGGAGAGGAGACATTAAAAGCTTTTAGGTTTGCCCAGTAGAACAGACAAGTCAGAGAGGAGTGTGTGATTTCAGAGGTAGCAGCGGCCAGAAGGAGGTGTGTTTACCTGCTCGACAGCGTCTGGACGGCAGGTCAGCCACCTGGTACCAGCGGTCCTCCTGGAAGTCATAGCACTCCACACTACGGATGGCCTTAGGAGCCTGCCCACCCACCACTATCATCACCTAACACAACAATAGGGCTCCGGTTGGTTCAGTCAGTGGGTATGAATAACTGTGTGTGAGAGCTTGTATTGCTCCCCTTGAGGGTACAGGAAATCCCCACAAGGATAGTAAAACAAGAAACATTCTCACTTGTGGGGACATTTCCCAGTTCCCCACAAGTAAAGTAAAAAAGGCTAATTTAGGCTTAGGGGTTAGGTTTAGAGTTAGGAGATAGGGGTTAAGGTTATGTTAAGGAAAATAAGATTTTATTTCAAAGGTTTTATTGGAATAAATGTTTTGGTCCCCACAAGGATAGTAAAACAAACGTGTGTGTGTGTGTCCATGTGTGATGCAAGTGTTGTCTGACCTTGGGCATGCTGATAGGCGTGCGTGGGCGTGTCCGGTCGGTCTTGATGAGGTGGCGCTGGTCAGCGGGTAGGAGGTGGTACTTCATGGCCTCGATCAGGAAGTCCTTACAGGAGTTGTTGTTCTTGATCAAGGCCTCCTTCTCCACTATCTGCTCCACAGGACACAGCACAGTGAGCAATACAGACACATGAAACAAGTTCACTATCTGTCAAGTACACCATCTTGAATAAAACAATGCAGTGGGTTTTCAAATATCACAGTTTGATTTGTATGATGGAGCATGTGGATGCTTGATTAATTATTCATGCTATCTGACAACAAGGTGAATGGTAGTGCTGAGTGACCCACCTGTACTAGGTCATCTCTGGACAGTAGGACCCACCTGTACTAGGTCATCTCTGGACAGTAGGACCCACCTGTACTATGTCATCTCTAGACAGTAGGACCCACCTGTACTAGGTCATCTCTAGACAGTAGGACCCACCTGTACTAGGTCATCTCTAGACAGTAGGACCCACCTGTACTCGGTCATCTCTGGACAGTAGGACCCACCTGTACTAGGTCATCTCTGGACAGTAGGACCCACCTGTACTAGGTCATCTCTGGACAGTAGGACCCACCTGTACTAGGTCATCTCTGGACAGTAGGACCCACCTGTACTAGGTCATCTCTGGACAGTAGGACCCACCTGTACTAGGTCATCTCTGGACAGTAGGACCCACCTGTACTAGGTCATCTCTGGACAGTAGGACCCACCTGTACTAGGTCATCTCTGGACAGTAGGACCCACCTGTACTAGGTAATCTCTGGACAGTAATGGCAGACGAACGTGCTCCATCAGCTTTGGCATGTGCTCCAGACGAGCCTCCTTGTCGTGCTTTATCCATGCAACAATGGCCTCAAATACCTGAGGAGAGAGAGAGAACACAAAGGGTTAATTACATTTACCAAGAGGGGAACAGGAACTGGATCTGACTTGTGCTGACTCCCCTCCTTTACCTGAACACAGACTGAGACAGCCATCTACCATCCCTTGCTATTTCTCATACAACCTGCTCCTCCACTCTCCTGCTCTAATCCCTGAAGATAGAGGATCAGAGCTGTGAATGGATAGATAGGAGACGGGGGCCAGATAGAGACAGGGCTGGTGTCATGTTGCTGTGTACATCGGTTGAAGAGGAGGCGGCTACTTTGCTTTGTAAACACATTAGCAAGTGGAGCCTGAGGCATGGAGTGGTGGGTCCGCAGCAGTAGTGCCAGCAGTAGTGTCAGCAGTAGTGCCAGCAGTAGTGCCATCAGTAGTGCCATCAGTAGTAACAGCAGTAGTGCCAGCAGTAGTGTCAGCAGTAGTGCCATCAGTAGTGGCAGCAGTAGTGCCATCAGTAGTAACAGCAGTAGTGCCAGCAGTAGTGCCAGCAGTAGTGTCAGCAGTAGTGCCATCAGTAGTGCCATCAGTAGTAACAGCAGTAGTGCCAGCAGTAGTGCCAGCAGTAGTGTCAGCAGTAGTGCCATCAGTAGTGCCATCAGTAGTGCCATCAGTAGTAACAGCAGTAGTGCCAGCAGTAGTGTCAGCAGTAGTGCCATCAGTAGTGCCATCAGTAGTAACAGCAGTAGTGCCAGCAGTAGTGCCATCAATAGTAACAGCAGTAGTGCCAGCAGTAGTAACAGCAGTAGGAGTAGCAACAGCAATAGCAACAGCAAGAGTAGCAGTAGTGCCAGCAGTAGTGCCCGCAGTAGTAAAAGCAGTAGCAGCAACAGGAGTAGCAACAGCAGTAGGAGTAGCAGCAAGAGTATCAGCAGTAGCAACAGCAGTAGCAACAGCAGTAGCAGCTCAGGTACAGCTCTCTCTCCCTCTGTGGTAAGTCACTCTGGGACTGGGACCAGGCTGTTTGTGAAAGGGCTGTCCTCTATTACAGCAGGATGGGACTCTGCTGTCACGGGGAGCGATCGGGAGTCGGATCTGTTGTCATGGTGAGAGATGGGGAATCTATTGTCATGGTGAGAGATGGGGAGTCTATTGTCATGGTGAGAGATGGGGAGTCTATTGTCATGGTGAGAGAGGGGGAGTCTATTGTGAGAGATGGGGAGTCTATTGTCATGGTGAGAGATGGGGAGTCTATTGTCATGGTGAGAGATGGGGAGTCTATTGTCATGGTGAGAGATGGGGAGTGGTCTATTGTCATGGTGAGAGAGGGGGAGTCTATTGTCATGGTGAGAGATGGGGAGTCTATTGTCATGGTGAGAGATGGGGAGTGAGAGATGGGGAGTCTATTGTCATGGTGAGAGATGGGGAGTCTATTGTCATGGTGAGAGATGGGGAGTCTATTGTCATGGTGAGAGATGGGGAGTCTATTGTCATGGTGAGAGATGGGGAGTCTATTGTCATGGTGAGAGATGGGGAGTCTATTGTCATGGTGAGAGATGGGGAGTCTATTGTCATGGTGAGAGATGGGGAGTCTATTGTCATGGTGAGTGATGGGAAGCCTGTTGTTATGATAAGTGTTGTCTGAGGAAGACCAGGAGGAGAGAGATTGAGAGCTGAGCTGTACTGAGCTCATTGATAGCAAAGAGAAGGAGTTGCCACAATCCTCACTTCACAGGTTAGAATAGGATATGAGGCTGCATTGTCCCTGAACAGAAAAGAAGGGGTTGGTTTGGGATGTTCTGGTGGCTGGCCTACCTTCTCCTCTGTGGACACGGTGAGTTTGTCGCTGGATATGAGACCGCACACATGCTGCAGAGACAGGCCCATGAACTCCTCTCCCAGCATCACCTCGGAAAAATGCTGCTCTGTTAAACAAACAAGCACACAGTTAGACAGACAACTAGACTGTTCACGGTTACACCCCTGAGCAATGACAAAGGTTGTCAGCATACGGCCAGCAAGCCCCTGCAGTTTACCACGTCTCTACAACGTGGAGTCAACGTGTTGACATTTAGATGGGTTACAAGCTTTGAGCAGAACGAGGTCCATGCAAAACAGAGCCAGGGTGGGTCACATCTTCTAAAAGCAGTCTGAGTCAAGAACTCCCTTCACTTGAAGCTCAAAGTAGTATGTCATAAATACCCACTGTATGCTTTTTAACGGCAATCTGTTCATACTGACTGACCAAGACAGAGGGCAGTTTCTCCATCCCCTCCGCTAGGCTTACACTCTCTGCCTGGTGAAACGTAAAAGTGAGGTGGGGCTCCACTAACCAGAGTAGGCATGGGACTGGTTGAGGAGCTGTGTGCAGGTGTGGAGGTCGGCGAAGGCTTGAATGCCCAGACAGTTGGTGGGGTGCAGCTGGCTCTGCAGGAACTCGCAGCACACCTGCCTCACGTCCATCAGCTGCAGGAGGCTGGCTGCAGGCAGGAGCACCTACAGAGACACAACACAGGGATCAGAACACGCAGCAGGAGACTGGATACTCTCAGTTCAGCCATCAGAGAGAGAAGGTGGGCCCAATACAAGACAATATCATTTGGTCAATTAATAGAATACACAGCAGGAAAATGCTCTCCTTGTCATTCATTTCTAACACCAAACAAATCTCCATGTTTTCAATTCAGAGGATTTGAATACTATTCAATGGTTTGAGGAATCTATGGGAAGCAAACTTATTTCAATTCCAGAGTGGGGTTAATACCAAAATTAAGGGCAACCCAAACAGAGCCCCAACTTCATCTACAGGGGGCCATGATCCATAATGTCAGTGCCACTCAGAATGGACAATGAGTCAGAAACAGCCACATATTTACTAGGATAAGAGCTTAAGCTGTGAAAAACCCAAAACAGAGACAGCAGGGATAACAGGAGAACTCTGCAGCCCTGGCTCTCAGACTATAGCCGGACAACTAGAATGATGTTTACCGGTGGTACACGGTGGTCAATTCTAAAGGAGACATTTGGCTTCTCTGGTTTATTAGCCTCCAGCCTGCCAGTCCTTCAGTAATATTGTGTGCTTTAACAGGCAGCCCAGCTCTCCCATTTGTCGACATCCCCACACAGGCAGGCACACAGAAACTAGGTCACTCAGCCAGGCTCTCCTTTAATTTAGGCCTGTGATTTCATTTTTGCCTGTTGCCCTTAGGTCTGAACAGGGAGCTGCAGGCTAAATATTATAGTGGGTGTTTTCAGCAGTTGTGGCCCACACATTCTGAGAGCTAAAATGGAAAATACCGTAGCACCACACACACATACAATGAAAAATGAGCCAATCAAATGACAAGGCTTGGATGCCATTCTAAAACAAACACACACACACACAAAGCAGGCATGTTGCAAACATTGAGAGCATTTCCTCTCCCTCCATGCACATTTCCTGAGCTAATAATAAGAGGAAAAGCCCTGCCTGCAGAAACCTTGGCCTCAACAGCAAGGAAGGAAGGAGCAGACTGGTAATGCTGGAGAAAGGGAAAGGGCTGGTAGGGGGAGACAACTTTATGCCACATAAAATGTATAATTCTGAAGAGACCAATGAAGGCATGCCAAAGCAACATGAAAGAATCCATTGACTCCACTGCTGTAAGCACTTAGACATGTCGGAGGACACAGATAGGGACGCTGTAGCTCACCTGAACGTTGTCCTCCGTTACTTCAATCATAGCTGTATAGATATAGTCCACCAGTTTTTTTAGTGTTTGGCCATCCACATCCCTGATCTCCACCTGCTGGGCTTTGCTCTCACTCATGTCCCCTGTCCACCACACACAGCGAGAGAACCCACTTGAGAAGGTTTTATGTGATATGAGGAAAAAAATAATCTCACTGTCACAATAAAGTGGGCTTCACATTCACAACATCTTTCACTTGACCCGCGGCTTTCACAATGATTACAAATGTAGCCTATATACACACAAATACCTGTGAACATGGCACAGAAGTAGGGGCTGCAGGAGGCTAGCACCAACTTGTGAGCTGTCACCTCTACATTTCCTGCCACCAACAGAACGTCGCACAGCATATTCTTACTGTAAACACAAAAGATGGTTGAACAGTGTTTTCCCAAATCACCATACTGAGCGATTTCTAAATAACTGTCAACATCATACTGATGATTTATAAATAACTGTCAACTGTAAATAAGTGCTCCAGCTGTGTGCCGAGGTTACTGTAGTATTAGGTCATTCATTGCAAAGTAGACTATTCGGTGCCAAGGATAAGCCATTATGTATAATGTGAAGGCTATTACTGTGTCTAATGACACTGGGTTATATCAACATCTTACAAAGGCCATTACATGGCTTATTTTCAGTGATGAAAAAAGGGGATACTAGGCAGGGGTGAAACCAACCTACCTCCTCATGTCATTCATCAGCTGAAATGCCTTTCTCATATGGGTGTGGTTGAAGGTGTGCATCCCCACATCTTCCTCGGGGTCACAGGTCAGCTGCTGGTCATTAGATTCTCGACTGGTCAAGGACAATAAACTGGACATTAATAGGCCCACCCAAGATAACTCAAGATCATTAACCTCATTCATAATAACCCCAGTCCTTTGACTTGTACAAAAATGGTATTAACAAAACCCCACTGTCATTCCAAAGACAATGCTAGAGATAAGTTCGTGTTACTCAAAATAACTGAACACGCATTTAAAATTACAATAAAGTATTGTAATGTATGCTTCAACAGTAGCTAGCTACAGTTGCTAACACAGTAATTTAGCTGCTGATGTTCGTAGCTAGTAATTTGGCAGCTCTTTCGCTAGCTAGTAACGTTACTTGGTTACTAGAACCACGTTACAATAAGTATGTGCCACTCTTATTGACGAACGTACTAACAAAGTACGGTAGGTAACATACAGTTGTCTTGGGCTACATTATACTCACGCCGTTCGCTTAGATTGCTAATACTATAACTACATTGACAAACCAACGAGGCAGTGCAGTACAGTAACGTTAGTTAGCTAAACTAGCAAGTCATCCAGCTATCATGGAATATGCCAAATCATGTTGCAAGTAATCCGACAACAGCTGTACTGAATTCATCGGAAGCGTACACTTTCATCCCGACTATTATGTCAACTTACCCCAAGGTTATACAATCCATGATATCAGATGTGCTAAATAAGTACAGGGGCTGGCAACGGGCACATGCACAAAATGTCTCGTCCAAACTAAGTCCAACGCAACACTAGCATGAAATTGCTTATAATCGAATATTGACTCATTCATTAGCTGACAAATAAACCTAGCTAATAATAAGCAAGCATCTTCCCATGGTTACTGCTTCTTTCCTTTTTACCTTAAACTATTACATGTATTTTCTGAGAACTGATTAAGGAAGGGTAGAGAATGTTTTCCCCAGTCACCACTGCTGCTTCATGCGGCCCCATTTCAATCGGCAAAGCGTTGTTCCACGGAGGAACATCTTGGTTCCACTTGCTCCCGCGTTGCTAGGTTACGGAGTGTCCGGTGAGGAGAAGAAGAATCCACCCAAGAGAAGTCGTTGGGACAGTCGGTTACAAAGTAGCCATTCATGAGGTAACTTTATAGATAATAGTATCAATATTCATCATATCAACTTTAGAATATTGATATACATACAGTTCATTCTGAAAGTATTCAGACCCCTTGACTTTTTCCACATTTTGTTACCTACAGCCTTATTCTAAAATGGATCAAATGGTTTTTTTTCCCTCATCAATCTACATACAATACCCCATAATGACAAAGCAAAAACAGGTTTTTAGAAATATTTGCACATTTATTAAAAATGAAAACGGAAATATCACATTTACCTAAGAATTCAGACCCCTTACTCAGTACTGTTGAAGAACCTTTGGCAGAGATGACATGACAGCCTCAAGTCTTCTTATGTGTGAAGCTACAAGCTTGGCACACCTGTATTTGGGGAGTTTCTCCCACTCCTGCATTGTCTTGGTTGTGTGCTTAGGGTCATTGTCCTTTTCACCCCAGTCTGAGGTCCTAAGCACTCTAGAGCAGGTTTTCATCAAGGATCTCTCTGTACTTTGCTTCGTTCATCTTTCCCTCGATCCTGACTAGTCTCCCAGTACCTGCCGCTGAAAAACATCCCCACAGCATGATGCTGCCAGGTTTCCTCCAGAAGTAACGCTTGGCATTCAGGCCAAAGAGTTCAATCTTGGTTTCATCAGACCAGAGAATCTTCTTTCTCATGGTCTGAGAGTCTTTTAGGTGCCTTTTGGCAAACTCCAAGTGGGCTGTCGTGTGCTTTTTAGTGAGGAGTGGTTTCCATCTGGCCACTCTACCATGAAGGCCCAATTGGTGGAGTGCTGCAGAAATGGTTGTCCTTATGGAAGGTTCTCCCATCACCACAGAGGAACTCTGGAGCTCTGTCAGAGTGACCATCGGGTTCTTGGTCACCTCCCTGACGGGCGGCCAGCTCTAGGAAGAGTCTTTGTGATTCCAAACTTCTTCCATTTAAGAATCATGGAGGCCACTGTGTTCTTGGGGCCCATCAATGCTGCAGACTTTTTTGGTACCTTTCCCCAGATCTGTGCCTCAGCACAATACTGTCTCGGAGCTCTACGGACAATTAATTATACCTCAATAGCTTGGTTTTTGCTCTGACTGTAAGACATTATATAGACAGGTGTGTGCCTTTCCAAATCATGTCCAATTAATATAATTTACCACAGGTGGACTCCCAAGTTCTAGAAACATCTCAATGATGACCAATGGAAACAGGATGTACTTGAACTCAATTTTAAGTCTCATAGCAAAGGATCTGAATACTAATGTAAATCAGATATTTCGTTTTAGTTTTTTATACATTTGCAAAAATGTCTCAACCTGTTCTCGCTTTGTCATTTTGGGGTATTGTATGGAGATTGATGTGGATTTATTTAATCCATTTTAGAATAAGGCTGTAACGTAACAAAATGTGGGAAAAAGTCAAGGGGTCTGAATACTTGTATAAGCTAAACAACATGACTTTATTTGAGTGAACTATTGTAAATAGCCTAACTATCTCACTCAACGCTTTAGCTAGCAAAATAGCGTAGAAGCTATTGGCTGGCCTGAGGGTCAGCAAACTTGAAATGTGATAATGTGTTTCACTTTGTTTACAAGACATGGTTCAAGGTGGCTTACAAGATAAAACAGCATGCATCTAAAATGACATTTTAAAAAAGGAGCTTAATACACGGTCATAAGCACCACTTGACATTTTAGAAGAATTATCAATGTATACGTTTTAAAAAATATCGATATTTATTGAATTGACTAATAACCATTAGAGTATAGTACAAGCAGTGCAATTGATTCCACATACTGGAATACAAAACAAGGATACACATCTGAATGATTCAGTGAAAGTTTCAACTTTCCCAACAGATGGATATTAGGTCCTTCAAAAAACCTGCATCTTTCACAGACATCTTTTTTTATCCTGTGATGACAGGACCACTGTGCTGATCCAGCTCTTGTCTTGGGTCACACCTGTTAAAATACATTGGAATTTGATAACCATTAAAACAATTATAAAACCCATGTAGTACCCAGTTAGCTATCCATTGGCACTTTAACCAAAATAGTAATTAACCCTTCATGAGCAAAGAAATGCTGCCCTCCATAGGCTAAAGACAAAACACATAAGGAAGTTCCTTTGACTTAAATTAAGCACTGTGAATCAATGAAAATGTGTAGGCCATATCAAAGTATGTGCATGTAAACAAAATGCATCTGTAATAAGAGAATTATTAAACTCACCTTAGTCGTCCCGATGCCATAGACAAGAGTTTTCCTTCTCATAGGAACTTGTCCTCATCTTGGTCCAATCAATCCCTGGCGATCCATTAACCAGCAGGACATAGGAAGAATGTATCATAATCTATCAATTTTGATAACTCTGTGGAAAGTAAGAGAACATTTTTGAAATTGTCATCCAGACAGATAAAAAATATGTTTCCCAGTGAAGTGGAATAGGCCCAGGACTATTTCAATTATGCATGTATTGTAACAAACCTGATATCCTATGGAAGTATATCCTATGGACTTTCAGCTGGAATTCCAGAGCTCGGAATACCCTGGAGATTCCCATGATATAGAAGACACAGCTAAGGTATCCAGCCTATTTGTTCACCAAGGGCCCGATTCCTACCCAAGTTAAGCGCGTGTAAATGGAACATAATTCCCTTTCTATGCACCTCTCTCTATGCGTATTCTGAACTTGAATATAAGCATGAGAATAGTATTCTATTCACCTACTATTTGTTTTGGGTGGAGATCTAATAAATGAAGGTGTGGCGGAGGTGTGTCAACAGATACGCTGTATTCTGACCTTGACTTAATTCCACCACTTTTACGTGTGAGGAAACCATGAATAAGGTCTAGCAAACCTACAGGTTTCAATTGGAAAAAGCATCCACTTTTTTATTAGAAATAACATTGACTGTAATTTACAACTTAAGAGCTAGGTAAATGAGTAATCCGTTTGGATAAGGGAATTGTAAATATAAATGACACTCGGTTTAGATATATTTTACCTGGAGACAAATGTACAACAAGTCATATGGCAGCAAACTGAAACATATCAACTTTCCTACTGTAAAGTTTATAAAATGCTGTGCCATTATGCAGAATTTAAATTGTACGGCCTTTTGACTTGCAGGGATGGCCACTCAAATGTCTTAAACATGGGGTAGCCTATCTTTCTCAGTTTTCTACTTCTATCATGTTAAATGTTAGCCACTATTAGTATCGATCGTCAGTAGGCCTAATAACACATATTCAACTGCCAACTTACTGATAGTTCCCTTCAGTTGGTATAACCTAAATTATCATTCCATTTAATGACATTGTTTCATTTACCTTAATTTGCTTCCTCTGTAAACTCCGTCATGACCATGTGGTTGTTGCTGAGGATCATTAGTAACAGTTGATTATACACACTACATGACCAAAAGCATGTGGACACCTGCTCATTGAACATCTCATTCTAAAATCATGGGCATAAATATGGAGTTGGTCCCCCCTTTGCTGGTATAACAGCCTCCACTCTTCTGAAAAGGCTATCCATTTGATGTTGGAACATTGCTGCGGAGACTTGCTTCCATTCAGCCACAAGAGCATTAGTGAGGTCGGACACTGATGTTGGGCAATTAGGACTGACTCGCAGTCAGCGTTCCAATTCATCCCAAAAGTGTTCGATGAGGTTGAGGTCAGGGTTCTGTGCAAGCCAGTCAAGTTCTTCCACACCGATCTTGACGAACGATTTCTGTATGGACTTCGCTTTGTGCACAGTGGCATTCTCATGCTGAAACAGGAAAGGGTATTCCCCAAACTGTTGCCCCAAAGCTGGAAGCACAGAATCGACGAGAATGTCATTATATGCTTTAGCGTTAATATTTCCCTTCAATGGAACTAAGGGGCCTAGTTCGAACCATGAAAAACAGCCCCAGACCATTATTCCTCATCCACCAAACTTTACAGTTGGCACTATGCATTCGGACAGGTAACGTTCTCCTGGCATCCGCCAAACCCAGATGCGTCCGTCGGACTGCCAGATGGTGAAGTGTGATTCATCACTCCAGAGAACACGTATCCACTACTCCAGAGTCCAATGGTGGCGAGCTTTACACAACTCCAGCTGACGATTGGCATTATGCATGGTGATCTTAGGCTTGTGTGCAGCTGCTCGTCCATGGAAACCCATGTCATGAAGCTCCCAACGAACAGTTATTGTGCTTAAGTTGCTTCCAGAAGCAGTTTGGAACTCGGTAGTGAGTGTTGCAACAGAAAACTTTTATACGTGACACGCTTCAGCACTCAGTGGTCCTATTCTGTGAGCTTGTGTGGACTACCACTTCGTGGGTGAGCCGTTGTTGCTCCTAGACGTTTCCACTTCACAATAACAGCACTTACAGATGACCGGGGTAGCTCCAGCAGGGCAGAAATTTGACAAACTGACTTGTTGAAAAGGTGGCATCCTATGACGCTGCCACGTTGAAAGTCACTGATCTCTTCAGTAAGGCCATTCTATTGCCAATATTTGTCTATGGAGATTGCATGGCTGTGTGCTTGATTTAATACACCACCAGCAACGGTGTGATTGAAATAGCCGAATCCACTCATTTGAAGGGGTGTCCACATACTTTTGTGTGTATACATACAGTTGAAGTCAGAAGTCTACCTACACTTAGGTTCGAATCATTAAAACTCATTTTTCAAACACTACACAAATGTCTTGTTAACAAACTATAGTATTGGCAAGTCAGTTAGGACATCTACTTTGTGCATGACACAAGTCATTTTTCCAACAATTGTTTACAGACAGATTATTTCACTTTTAACTCACTGTTTCACAATTCCAGTGGGTCAGATGTTTACATACACTACGTTGACTGTGCCTTCAAACAGCTTGGAAAATTCCAGAAAATGTAATGGCTTTAGAAGCTTCTGATAGGCTAATTGACATCATTTGAGTCAATTGGAGGTGTACCTGTGGATGTATTTCAAGGCCTACCTTCATACTCAGTGCCTCTTTGCTTGACATCATGGGAAAATCAAAAGAAATCAGCCAAGACCTCAGAAAAAAAATTGTAGACCTCCACAAGTCTGGTTCATTCATGGGAGCAATTTCCATAAGCCTGAAGGTACCACGTTCATCTGTACAAACAATAGTACGCAAGTATAAACACCATGGAACCACGCAGCCGTCATACTGCTCAGGAAGGAAGTGCGTTCTGTCTCCTAGAGATGCGAAAAGTGCAAATCAATCCCAGAACAACTGCAAAGGACCTTGTGAAGATGCTGGAGGAAACAAGTACAAAAGTATCTATATCCACAGTAAAACGAGTCCTATATTGATATAACCTGAAAGGCCGCTCAGCAAGGAAAAAGCCACTGCTCCGAAACCGCCATAAAAAAGCCAGACTACGGTTTGCAACTGCAAATGGAGACAAAGATATTACTTTTTGGAGAAATGTCCTCTGGTCTGATGAAACAAAAAAAGAACTGTTTAGCCATAATGACCATTGTTATGCTTGGAGGAAAAAGGGGGAGGTTTGCAAGCCGAAGAACCCCAACCCAACAGTGTAGCACAGGGGTGGCAGCATCATGTTGTGGGGGTACATTGCTGCAGGAGGGACTGGTGCACTTCATAAAATAGATGGCATCATGAGGAACAAAAATTATGTGGATATATTGAAGAAACATCTCATGAGATCAGTCAGGAAGTTAAAGCTTGGTCACAAATGGGTCTTCCAAATTATACAATGAACCCAAGCATACTTCCAAAGTTGTGGGAAAATGGCTTAAGGACAACGAAGTCAAGGTATTGGAGTGGCCATCAAAAGCCCTGACCTCAATCATATAGAAAATGTGTGGGCATATGCGAGCAAGGAGGCCTTACAAACCTGACTCAGTTACACCAGCTCTATCAGGAGAAATGGGCCGAAATTCACCCAACTTATTGTGGGAAGCTTGTGGAAGGCTACCCAAAACATTAAACAATTTAAAGGCAATGCTACCAAGTACTAATTGAGTGTATGTAAACTTCTGACCCACTGGGAATGTGATGAAAGAAATAAAAGCTGAAATAAATCACTCTACTATTATCCTGACATTTCACATTCTTAAAATAAAGTGGATCCTAACTGACCTAAGACAGGGATTTATTTTTACTATGATTAAATGTCCAGAATTGTGAAAAACTGAGTTTAAATGTATTTGGCTAAGGTGTATGTAAACTTCCAACTTCAATTATATATATAGCATGTAGGCTAATTAAATCGTTTATGGAGCAGAGTGCAGACCAAGCCATAACTGTTTCAACCCAACAAATGGTGGAACACTTGGCTGTATCACAGTTCAATGGTTAGTGCAGGCAATTGATAAGGGTATAACCTACTATTGTACACTATTCTCCCTATTATAATGTGCTTGAATTAAATTTATTTGGAACCACACCTACAATGCCAGTTGCACACCTTCATAAGGTAAGTCTGAATATCAGCTACTGAGAAGTGCATAGGAAAGTTGTGTGTAAGAAAGGCGTCATTTCCTAAATCGGGCCCGTGGAGCTTTGGAACAGAGCTCTAGCATTAATTTCATGGAGGAATAAAGACATTCTGGATGTAATACATATATGTTCAAAGACAGATATATAGTCTATTCATTACTCTACCAAATCTGATTGATTGAATATATTTTTGGGGACCTAAGAGCTACTTGAATATCAAACATGAGTGGCTAGCAAATCCAATTAGTATGAAGAATACATTCATCAAAATCTAGGAATTAATTTTAAGGTGCTTAAAGAACAAACCCTGATAACATTTTCTGTACCACAGCAGGTTACTTACGGTTGTTTCATACCCTAAGTTTTACCTGATTTAATTCAAAGTACTTAAGGTCTAATTCATTTCTATATAGAAGGGTTTATTAGATGGATATATTACACACAGTTTACTGAAAAACAATAATAAGTTTAACTCTGTTCACCAAAAATACACAAGACAGAAGCATAAAGATATATCCTTGTTACTGAAATATTTGTGGTTCTACAGTAAAATAGAAAAACTGGAAAGCTTAGGTAACATCTGTTTACAGAATTTGAAGTAGTTGAGAAGTGAGAATATGTAATGGTTAACAACTATAACATAATGATCATAGTAATGTTACAATTATTTAATATTCAAACTAAATGGGAATTACAAATCAAACACTACAACAAATAGCCTATATTTCAGTAACAGCAGTGAACCATGAATACTTAAAAAGTGTGACCTAGTCCTTAGTCCAAAATAAATACTGTGTGGAGATTCCCCTTTGAAACCAAATGGTATTGGGCAGATATGTCATATACTTTGGTATAGTGCAGGGGCAAGTAAGAAATGTATGGGCAAAATAATTTAAGTTACCTTTAAACTACTTAGATGCAGAAAAGGACGTCATCAAGTTCACTGCAATTGACGACATGGCTAAGTCAAACAAGGGGTCCCAAATTAATAACACTCCAACTTCAATACAAATATTTTAAAACAAAATGTAATTTAGTTACAACACATTAAGGTAAATATAACAGATCTACGATAACAAGCAGAGACGTATTAACTTAATTTTTACAGCATCTTGGCAAAATATAAACAGTGGTCCACTGCTCAAAATAAAATAATCCAAAGGAGTAGTCCTATTACTTGTGGTGGATGGACAATGGCCATTTAGAGCTAAGTTATTTGAGAACTTTGGAGTGATGACATCTGCCTCCTAGAGCTCAGTAGTTGCTATGGGGTGAAGACATCTGCCTTCTAGAGAGATCTGTAGTTGCTATGGAGGTGAAGACAGCTGTCTCCTAGAGAAATGTTGTTGCTATGAAGGTGGAGACATCTGCAGTTGCTATGAAGGTGGAGACATCTGCCTCCAAAATAATCTGTAGTTAGTTGCTAGATGGCCCTAACGTTGCCTATTTGGGTCATCTTTGAATAGAGAATACTGTAGTAACTTTCCTGTCTGAACCACTCGGTCTGTGTTCAGTCACTCTCGTACCATTATAGAACGCTTGGTGGGAACTATGTTATGAGGGTGTAATCATTTTTGCTAAGGGAACGAGGCTGCTTTGAGTAAGATTTGCTGGGGCTCTAGTAAGCGCCATCGTACCCCCCCCTGCCGTAACCACCACCACCTCGGGTGTAAGGTGCGCTGCTTCTGCCCGAGTAATTACCTTTCATGGGGCCATAATTAGATGACTGGTCGCTATAGCCACCTCCAAAATCACTGTAGCCGTTCCCACCGTAGCCACCCATTTGGTCACCATAGCCTCCACTGTACCCCACGCCGTATCCACCGTCACTGCCTCCATAACCTCCTCCATAGCCAGCACCGTATCCATTTTGAAACCTTCCTCCCCTCCCGCCACGGGTGCCAGCAGCCTGCATTTCTTGCTTTGTGAGGGCTTTTTTCACCTCTACTTTATGGCCATTTATATGGTGGAACTTCAGTACCACCGCTTTGTCGGCAGAATCATAATCTTCGAAATAAACAAAACCAAAACCCCTCTTCTTACCAGTTTGATTATCGCTAATAACCTCGGCCTTCTCGATAGTACCGAACTGAGAAAAGTACTCGTTCAGATGTCCATCCTCTATGTCTTCTTTCAGACCCCCGATAAATATTTTCTTAACCTTAGCCAGAGCCTCGGGTTTTCCCGCATCTTCACGTGCCACTGCTCTTTTCAGTTCAACATTGTTGCCGTCCAGGGCATGAGGCCGGGCGGACATTGCAGCGTCTGCCTCATCAGCAGTAGCATAGGTTACAAAACCAAAACAGCGAGAACGCTGTAGTTGCTGGTTCTGAACAACTACGCAGTCGGTCAGCTGGCCATACTGTTCAAAGTGTTTACGAAGACCACCGTCAGTGGTGTGAACATTTAGTCCACCAATAAAGAGCTTGCAGAGTTGATTTTCCATCTCGCTTTGATGCAATTTATATGGTTATGTCAACGCATAGACTTTTGACAGTGCTTCTTTTGGTGTCTAAAATGGCGGATGTAGACTGGTTGGCGTCGACGTAATGCTTACACGTCTACGAGCCTCCTAGGGGCGAGCTATTGTAAATTGATAAACTCCAATAGAACTACATTTTAGCAAAAAGTTACCCATTTTGCAGCTTTTCATAATCTTAAGGACATAATGATCGGGCACATTGGAATCAAATTTGGACAGGACAAAAACTAGAATACAATTGTATCGACTAGTTTACATTTGGCACGTATGTAGCAAAACAAAAAGCTGTTTATAGATTTTATAAACTGGGTGGGTCAAGCCCTGGCTGACAGCCATGGTATAATCAGACAACGCAGAGTACCTGGATACAGCCCGTAGTCATATACCAGACCCCTTCATGCCTTATTGCTTGAGTATAGCCAGTGCACTGGAGAAAAATAACAATCCTCACTGCTATCCAATCAAATTAGATGTCAGACAACCAAAAATCCCACATTGATTAGGATAGACCTAGTATTAGAAAAGACAGCCTTTGGTAGTGTAATGGTCCTGCCTCCAATCAGGTTTGTCACTCCTCCCTCAATGAGGACTGGTTGTAGACAGCGTAACAGGAAATTCTGGAAGGTCTGAACATTTTATTCTTTTATGCATGAATGGAGGCCAGTTTCACACGTGCCAGATTAGTCTACTCCTGAACAGGAAAGTAACCAGTGATGGTGTTTCATTCTGTAGGGTGCCCAACCACTTCATGATAACCGATCCTGAATAATCCTTTTGAAACAAAATGCCATATGGTTAAATTGACAACATTAAAAACTTTATTACAGGCAAAGGAGTGAGACTCAAGAGTCAACTAATTCAGGATTTTAGTAACATTCCACAACTGCATTGATTTACAAGGTATTGAACAGCACATATTGGACGGAGAAAAGCATTAGGAGGTAACCATTAAAAACAATAACCATAGTTCTTTCAATTCCTCAAAACACTGTCACGAAATTTTATGATCTTAAACCACTCAAGCATTCATGAAGACTGCTTTAAACTCCATTAATACCCCTGAGTTTCATGTTGCAAAGCAATTTGACTTGTTATTAACCTTGCTGGTACTAAGGACAGAGCACAGGTGTCAAACTCATTCCACAGAAGACCGAGTCTTAGCTCCTCCCTTGTACTTGATTAAGGTCAATAATTAGTAAGGTACTCCCCACACTGAAGCCTAGGGCGTAATTGAAAAGGGGGGGGAAAGGCCTGAAACACTAGACCCTCCATAGAACGAGTTTGACACCCCTGACATACAGTATCATAGGAAAGTCTTGAAGCAGGGAAGTTAACTACAATTTAATAAAAAAAAAAATGTTTAAAGAACCACGAAACTACATCGACAAGTCATAAAGTTGAACTGGTAACAAAGTCCATAATGTCTTTAGTAACGCCGCCTAGGGACAATGGTGTAGTCCAGATGGAGGGAGTAGGATAGGGGTTAAATCAGGGTGGGTGAGGGGCGCGAGTCCTTTTAAATTGGAGCAACAAAGAAATAGGGCACTCTGGCCCGTGTGTAAATTCAGTTCATTGAATCAGAAATTATGAACATTTCAAATTGCGGGTTGAGAGGTCAACGGCATCTAATAACCACCATATCCACCCCTGCCATAGCCACCGGCACCTCCACGGGAGTACGGTGCAGCGCTCCTGCCTGAATAGCTACCCCCCTTCATTGCACCATAACCGGAAGACTGCTGACCATAATCTCCGCCAAAGTCATTGTAACCGTTCCCACCATAACTGCCCCCCATTTGATCGCCATAACCTCCTCCGTATCCCCCTTGGTTACCGTAACCACCTCCGTTGCCGTATCCTCCACCGTAGCCGCCATCGTTTCCTCCATAGCCACCACCATAGCTGCCGTAGCCGCCACCTCTTCCGCCGTCGTAGCCATTTTGAGACCCCCTCATTCCTCTCCCACCCCGGCCACCACGACCACCGGCTGACTGCATCTCTTGTTTGGTGAGGGCCTTCTTCACCTCCACTTTGTGTCCATTGATGGTGTGGAACTTCAGCACTACCGCTTTGTCGGCAGAGTCATTATCTTCGAAGTAGACAAAGCCGAATCCCCTTTTTTTGAAAGTCTCTTTGTCGCTGATGACTTCGGCCTTCTCAATTGCGCCGAATTGAGAGAAATAATCATTCAGATGTTCGTCTTCAATGTCGTCTTTCAGCCCACCAATAAATATTTTCTTTACTTTGGCGAGTGCCTCTGGCCTACCAGCATCTTCCCGTGCAACGGCCCTTTTTAACTCCACGTTGGTACCATCGACGACATGTGGCCTGGCGGCCATGGCTGCGTCGGCCTCCTCCGCACTTGAGTAGGTTACAAAGCCGAAACAGCGGGACCTTTGTAGCTGCTGGTTCTGGACCACTACGCAGTCGGTTAACTGGCCGTACTGCTCGAAATGTTGACGAAGGCCATCGTCTGTAGTCTCGACGTTCAAGCCACCGACGAATAGTTTGCAAAGTTGGTTAGTCATGATTACTAGCAGAGTTGTTTTTTACAGCAAATAAAATGTAACCTGACAAAATCGCATCGCTTTAAAAGAAGCTACCCGCGACGCAATGACGTCTGGCGTAGGTTTGGAAATACGTCAACAGTTCTGATTGGTTGTTCCCTTCAAATCCCACCTAATTTTATTCAAATTGCCGTTCTCATCGTTTGTAAATTCATCCTTCACGTTTTATACAATCTCTTCATATGTAATGATCTGAATATCCATTATCTACTTAGCTTTCACTAATCCAGGTCTTTATTCACATCAGTACTCTGGTCTCTGGCCTGACATTCATGTCAGTTCTGTTCTAGCACGACACTGCTGTGCGCATTCAAAGCAGTATTGATGCCAAAGATTTTTGGTTGACGCTCATTTGTGGACGACCTTTCATTCTGAACTACATCTGTTACTCCTTTGTTCCCCCTAACCATTAAAAAAGACTGGCATTGAACATTCAAGTGTAAAAAATAAATAGGCAACTTGAATACATTCATTCAGCAGACACTCTTATCCAGGGGGTCTTACAGTAAGAATAGCATAAACTATAACACGAGAGCTGTAATGTTTTGTACATTTTGACATTCGAGGACAAGAACATCTTACCTTCAGAAGAGTATATATTTTTCATACTGGTCCACTGTAGGAATTGAACCAAAAGCCCTGGCTGTTCGAAGCACCATGCTCTACCAACTGAGCCACAAGGGATTAGTGTGAGTGCGAATGTGAAAAAAGATGTGAATACATTACAGGACATGCAGATAATCCTGGCAGTGCTCAGCATGCCACAATGCTGTTGAATTTGCATATTTAAATTTATTTTGCTAAGAAAATACTGGTGTCCATCTTTCCTATTCATTTAGGATTGAGGTATAACACTACAAATGCCATGCAATATAGGCCCATTTCAATATTAAATGGCTTTTGAGATCTGAAGACATCTGCCTAAATTTAATTAACAGTTACAGTACAAGTAAATGTGCATCAATAACTGCGAGACAGGCAGCCCAATTCAGAGCATTCACTTTGAACTGCATCTTTAGAGCTCAGGAGGTTGAGATTCACTGTACCTGGCACTTAACTATTAAACTAAGATCTAATGACTGCTCAAAATAGCAAATTAGTGGACTAATAGAATTGGACTGCATGTCCAAAGTTCAGTACATGTAACTTGAACATTGGAAGAGTTAATGCAATCCAAAGGCAAAAACTTCCATACAATAATATTGCCCTTCAAACCCATTGCACATGTCCCAATAAAACAATGTAAATCTTTAAAAAAATAGTTTTATTTAAATTGCAGCAAATTAAAAGCATAGCACACCAAAGCCATCATTGGTGTCCATTTTTCCATAGTATGCAATGATCTAACAGTTATGACCCACTTTCCTACAATGGGTAAGAACAGAATAAGTAGTCAATTATTTCACCCTCCTAGATTGACAAGAATAAACCCACTGGCAATCATTGAAACCTGGTAAATACAGTAAAGATTTTAATGCACACATTAGGCAGAATGTCCAGGGGTTCCAAATCACCCATGGAAGTGGGACAGCCTTAACTGCAATCCCCCAGTCCTGAAGGAAACCAAGGCTTTGCCAGATTGGTGTCCTGGCAGTCAGGTCACCATGGCTACCTGGAGGAGAGAGGAAAAGGGTAAAGAATGAGACAGTGCATATAAATACATCAAGCCAAGTCAGGAGGTAACACCATGTGCCATTCCATATATTTGCATTAATGTAGGAAGTGCACTTAGTCTCCTCAGACCATTATTTTAGATTATTTAGGACCAAGTAAGTGCAGTAAAATCCCCTCTTAAAAGATGCATAAGGCCAAAGACCAACTACTGATAAATGCAAAAAACTATCAATAAATTAATCCTAATCAGTACAGTTGAGTACCATTTCAAATCCATATCTTTAATACTTGACCAACACATAGTGAAGACAGTTTGATTTACATACCTAGTTTGCTGATGTGATCCTAAAGAGATATTTCAGAGTCCTATGACAATCGACCCCAGGTATAGAACAGGGTCCCTGTATAAAGTCAAACTGCTACTGCTATGTTGACGTACTTGGATAACAGTATGAACACCTAAATGTAGGAATCAAAGATAAATATGAGAGCCCTCAGGTCCACAAGTTAAAAGCCAGTTAACTTTATGGAACAATTTATGTTATTGCCAACCAACAAAGCCTCCATGCATTGGTCATGGGCAAATTTAACTGCAATCCATTCTTCACCCCCTTAGCTGGGAAGAGCAATGGAAGAAACGCCATGAAGCTAATATTAAATATAAAATAAGTCACATAATATAACCAATCAGAAGTAGACTTAGAGGGATAGTTCGGGATTTTTTCCAGTGATATGAACCATTTATATGCACCTGCGTGCAGCTTGAAGGAAGTATTGGCGCTCGAAACTGCCTTCATACTGGACGCTGATGATTACAAATGGTATACCTTGATTTGACTTTGGAGAAGTAGATCAAGCCGTCAAAAACCCGAACTATCCATTTAAGACATTTGGTAAAATGAGTAAAATAACTAAGTTTGTTTAACTTTTTATTTAAAATGAACATACATATGCATACCACTGCTTAACAATTGTAGTTTGATCTTCAGACAGATTATACAATATACATGAGATATTGCTGAAGTAAATGAAAGGAACATTAAGCTGATAGCGGACGCTATGTATGTGTGTTGGGAAATTACTGTGACGTACTTCGTTGATTTACAAAACATTGTCAAGAATGAAACGTTTAAACTGGATCCGCCCCACCACCTAAGCGTCACCTAAAACCTATAGGCTAGTAGTGGATAGAATACAAATTTACATCAGAGTCATAGCTAATAAATACAACTCCATAGCACATGCGTCCCATTCCCCAAACATTGAAAAAAAGATTAGATCCCAGGGAAATTCGGAACTAATTGCTTAAAATGTAGATAAGAGAAAATAGTATCAAACAAAACAATCCTTGACTAAACTCAAAAACGAATGTACGCAAAACTAAAAAAAAAAAAACAAGCCAACTAACGACAGCTACACGCCCTCAACTTGGAACAAATGATAAATGGGTTTTGCAATCGAACTTTTCTTACAGCAACAGCTGGTCGTGCTAATCAGGTTCTGGGTCGGAAGTCATCTTCCTACCTGTTTGGTTTTGAGGTCTTCTTAATGATTAGGTTTCACAGTGTCGGCATTTTGCCAGTACTTTATGGCAGATGCCCGATGACTGAATTTATTTAGTTCGGTTTGAGGTCGTCCGATCCGACGGTTGAGGGTGTAAAAGACATTTCTTTGCAAATAGTCTGTCGTAGCCACGGGTTTAGTAGCCGCCATAAGCCCCTCTGTTGTAGCCACCCGCACCGCCTCTGGGGGCGTATGGAGCGGGGCTCCTACCGGCATAGTTGCTGCCGCCTTTCATGGGCCCATACCCGGAGGACTGCTGGCTGTACCCACTGCCAAAGTCACTGTAGCCATTGCCGCCACCATAACCTCCCATCTGGTCGCCGTAGCCACCTCCGTAGCTTGCGCCTCCATAACCACCGCCATAGCCTCCACTTCCGTAGCCACCGCCATAACCGCCGCTATTGCCTCCGTAGCCCCCACCGAAACCGCCCCCGTAGCTGTCGTAACCACCTCTGCCGCCACCGAAGCCATTTTGTCCTCCTCTCATGCCTCTCCCCCCTCTTCCACCCCTGCCGCCACCACCAGCTTGCATCTCCTGCTTGGTGAGGGCTTTCTTCACTTCCACCTTGTGCCCATTGATGGTGTGGAACTTCACAACCACTGCCTTGTCGGCCGAGTCGTTATCTGTGAAGTGAACAAAGCCGAAGCCCCTTTTCTTTCCGGTTTCCTTCTCCGCGATTACTTCGGCCTTCTCGATCTCGCCGAACTGGGAAAAATAATCATTCAGATGTTCATCTTCGATGTCGTCTTTCAGTCCACCGATGAATATTTTCTTGACCTTGGCGAGTGCCTCGGGTTTACCAGCATCTTCACGAGCGACCGCTCTTTTCAACTCCACGTTGGTGCCATCAACGACATGTGGCCTTGCCGCCATTGCTGCATCGGCCTCCTCCCCGCTCGAGTAGGTAACAAAGCCGAAACAGCGGGACCTCTGTAGCTGCTTATTCACAACCACAACGCAGTCGGTCAGTTGACCATACTGCTCAAAATGCTTGCGGAGCCCGTCATCGTCGGTATCTACGTTCAATCCACCGACAAAAAGTTTGCAAAGTTGATTTGCGGCGTCCATTTCTTGACAAAAAATACTGCGTAGCTAGCTCGACAGAAAACCTGTATCAGCAAAGCTTGGAGGTAGGGAAATGGCGTCCAGGCCGTATTTATAACGAAGTTATAGTGACGTCAGACTACAGCAACATCACCGTTACGCCCCTGACATTGGAGTTGTTCAGGAGGGTAAGGTTGAAGCAAAACGCTGCGCAGATGATCGGATCACCACAATTTCCGAAGTACTCCTTTCAAAGTAATTCATATACAGGGGGGATTAGCGAATTTACGCAGCCCCTAGTCACCCGTTGATTGTTGTGAATAAACTGATAATCTTTTGTTCTTTTGAGGGTTGGAAAGTAATTTTGGAAATTGTTTATTTTAATTGTATAATTAGTATCTTATTTAAATCTGTAGAACTTGACTTTGTTTTTTACATTTTATTTAACCTTTATTTAACTTGGCAAGTCAGTTAAGAACAAATTCTTATTTACAATGACGGCAGAAGGCCTCCTGCGGGACAGGGGCCTGGGATTAAAATAAATAAATACAATATTAATATAGGACAAAACACACATCACAACAAGAGAGACAACACAACACTACATAAAGAGAGACCTAAGACAACAACATAGCAAGGCAGCAACACATGACAACACAGCATGGTAGCAACACAACATAACAACAACAACATGGTAGCAACACAACATGGTACAAACATTATTGGGCACAGTCAACAGCAAAGGTCAAGAAGATCGAGACAACAATACATCACACAAAGCAGTGAATTTCGACCCCCATTAACATACTTTACGCAAATTCCCCTCCTTGTATAACCCTACATACATGTACAAATTACCTGACTAACCTATACCCCCGCACCTGTACCCCCTGTATATAGCCTCGTTATTGTTATTTTGTTGTGTTATTTTTTTATTAGTGTTTTATCTTTTACTTTAGGTTATTTAGTAAATATTTTCTTAACTCTATTTCTTGAACTGCATTGTTGGTTAAGGGCTTGTAAATTAGCATTTCAAGGTAATGTCTACACCTTTTGAATTCGGCCCATGTGACAAATAAAAATTTTGTTTTCTTTGTATCCCTTCAAATTGCTTATATAAATTGCAGTGTAAAATGATACCCCAAGCCAGCTTCCAACCAGCTATTGTATGGTTAAAGACTGTTTAGTGCCTTGATGTCTGAAGCATTAACATTTGAGAGAGAAAAAAAACAATAACAGACATTTAAGCTTAATAGTTTTCCTATGAAGTTTGTGAAAAACCTTAGCCTTTAACTTTGACATAATCTAAACTGCATTTGGGAAAAATGAAGAAAAATAGTAAAAGCTAGTGCATAAAACAAAAGTCATAATTTAATATCATATAACCTTTACATAATCTAAAATTGAAATGATGCTGTTCCTGATGTAAATGGTTAGATTGATTGGATGTGTTTGCACAACAACAGAGGTAGCGTCTGTGGTCAGCTCCTCAGACAATGGCATGGTATGCTGCTGCTCATTTGTGTTTGAATGGGGAGGCCCCTATTCTCTGGAGATGCGAAATCGAGGCTTTTGGTACCACCAGTGTTCAAACTATTCTTTTCACTGATGAGCAGCCTTCATCATGTGCATCATCTTCCTCGGGTTGATTTAAGTACTCTGTCTCTCTGAATATTCCTGTTTCATGAGCTGATGGGTTAGATACTGTTCAGTGCTCTATTTAATATACACAGTGCACAATCTGGAACTATGTGGTGTTAAATATTGATATATATATATATATATATATGTATATATATTTTTTTATTGAAACTTTATTTAACTTATTTAACAGTTAAGAACAAATTCTTATTTACATTGACGGCCTACCGGGGAACAGTGGGTTAACTGCCCTGTTCAGGAGTAGGATTTTTTTACCTTGTCAGCTCAGGGATTCAATCCAGCACCTTTTCGGTTATTGGCCCATTGCTCTAACCACTAGGCTACCTGCCGATATTCAGCTTATTCAGCAATATCTCTTTGTCAAACAATTATTTTAAGACTACAATGTGTTAGATCCAGGCTAGATGGTAAGAAATAACTATTTCTTTCAGCTTATGGTTTCAATATAAAAATCAAGCAGAATGTCAAAGAATAGTAATACTTCCCTCTGGTGGAACACATTTGGCAACTCTGCAACACTGAGAGGCAGTACAAATGAGATAAAAGTATATCCGATCTGCTAAACCTACTAAATAAGTATAATAGTAAGCCTTCATGATGAGATTATTACATTATTTTGGAGTAATTACATGTAGCTAAAACCAGTTGACAAAGTGGCACAGGGTTAACATAGGTTTTGTTCTTATATGAGGTTTGTGTGCTACTTTGATTTAACTTTAGTGTTTTAGTGTTTGGTCCTGCAGTCACTATAGTCTGAGCTTTAGTGGATTGCAATAGTTTGGAAGATTGGACATGGTTTCAGTATGAGGTGAAAGCTTGCATATTCCGTTGAATTTCCACCACAACAGGGGATGTATCCCTGGACATGTTTCACAAAGGTTATGTCACACACAGAGATGCATGTGAAAGTGTATGGTGCTCAAACCACCTCGAGCACCAAATCAATAGGCATAGCCTACATTGTTTACCATGTCTGTTTGGCTCAATGACTTTATCCAAATGCCTAGGTATTGTATAAGTACTGTAATAGTACTGTAATAGTATTGTAATAGTGTTCATATTAAGTAAAACATGCTTTTTTTAAAAGACAAGAAAATGACACATTGACACAACTGAGAGAATAACATCAGATTATTGGATAATATAATCATAGCAATAAACATGGTGGACTGTATTATATGTTCATAACATTTTTAAACACACGTTGTGCATTATTGACATAAAGAATTGATCCTTGTAAAAAGGCAGAGCAACAGACGTATCATTACTGTCGCGATATTTGGCTTGTGGCTGGAGCTGGATCAGAATTCAAATCGTGTTTCGTAAATGGTGGAAAACCTAATAATATTTGAGGTGTGGTGGTGGTTCGGTGCCCTTTTGACGGCATGTGGAAAGGTATGCTAACAAGCTAGGCTGCAAGCTAAACAGTTATCCTCTTCAAATATGATCACTTACAACTTTTCGGAGGATAACTGTCTTTGTGCAATCAACAGCTAACCGTGTCCCCAGGCTCGATTGCAAGAGAGACAGCCGGCTGGTGGACGAGATTACAAGTTTAGCTAACGGAGCTAGTGAACTTGAATATCAGGAGGGGGAAAAAAAGCTTGATATCGTGTTACTAGCTAGCTATGTAGCCTAACTTGTCAGATAAACAAAACAAACATTAGATCAAATATGTGTATCAGTTGTATGTTGCATTGTTCACTAGAAAGCATATGTATACAATCGTTTTATCCAGTTTCGTGCCTACTGAAAAGGACCCAGTTACTGAGTCCAAGTTAGAGCAGTTACTACTAGCTACAACCTTTATCCATTGTTCTCTCAACACGGTTTAGCTCCAGGTTTGTCTTTGGTTCACCATTAAACTAATATCTATTTGGCATCCTTGTTTGTTCTGTTCATTTAAATCAGATATTGTAATCACAGAATAGCCCACATGCGTTACATAATTGAACAACTATCCCACCTAACACCATATGAGCCATTGCTGGATTTAATGGGTGTCCCACACCTTCCTTAATAAGTGTTCCTGTTAAGTTTCTTGTTGTTAAGTTGAAAGAAGAAGAATGTGCGCTGCAGAAAGCAGCCCAATATGGCCTTCAACTGTTGGACGGGCAGCTGGATCTGCAGAACAAGTTGGATGAACAGAGGATAGAGATTACCAACAATGTGGAGGTGATCATTCACACTAGGCAATTACTGACATCATTAAAGGCAGCTGTCTTGACAGTTGATGAATAGGCAATGACAGAAGCAGTATAACTCATTACAAAATAAGACAACTGCTTAAAACTACTAATATGAATGGTGTAATCATCCTGATATTGCATGACAGGAATCTTGTTACTACTGATATTACAAGAACGTTAAACAGGGTATGACTATAGTCTCTTGTGTGTCGGTTCTCAGGCCCTGAAGGAAGATAAATACTCTGCAGGAGAGGAATGTAAAGCCGTGTGCTGGACAGCCTGCGCTCCGACTACGACTTGGTCAATAGCCAGCGGAGGCTGCAGTGGGAGAAACAGGAATCCATGCTGGAGAGGAACCATGCTATGGATCTCAATGAGTGCAAGAACAAGGTTGGGCTGCCAGTGATGTGGTTTGGGTTACCTGTACATCGCTGTACACCATTTGCAGTATTTGGGGGATATGCTGAATCTAGAGGAGGAATGAATGCAAAGTTAATTGTTGTGGAATTCTGCACACTGAAATCATCTCTGCTAAGGACATCACAAGTTGTCTTGGAGTCAATTCGTTTTCCCTGACAATACATAGTGTGTTTGGCCGTAGGTGGAGAAAATGGAAGCTGAATTGGATGAGGCGCAGCTCATTGAGAAGCAGCTGAAGCATAAACTGGAGCTCCAGACAGAGACCCTGAGGAACAAGATGGAGGACCTGCGTTTGGTCACAGAGCGGACTCATGAAACCATGTCCTTAGAGTTGATGGAGTTGCAGGAGGAGAGGATGGAGCTGGAAGATGCTAAGGTGAACAAAATATTTAATATTACACTCTGTAAAGACCCATAAAGACTCAGGATAAACAGAAAAATAATTTGTTCATCCATAGCTGATTAAAATCTTGGTAAACAATGATTACATGTGGTACAGTATAGGTAGCCATTTTCTTTTTGTCCACTCAGGCCACCTTGGAGCAGGCACTTCAGGAGGCTCAGTACAAAGACCAGCATCTGGAGCTGACCAACACAAACCTTCAATGTTAACTGGATCGAATCACTGAGAAAGAAGAGCATAAGAGAGAAGCTGTCTCCTGCTTTAAAGCCTTGGAGTAAAATAATAATCTTTTAGCAGTTTAGAATAAGGCTCAAGGTACTAAACGATATCGTAACCGCCATCGATAAAAGACAGTATTGTGCAGCCGTCTTCATCGACCTGGCCAAGGCTTTCGACTCTGTCAATCACCGTATTCTTATTGGCAGACTCAATAGCCTTGGTTTCTCAAATGACTGCCTCGCCTGGTTCACCAACTACTTTGCAGACAGAGTTCAGTGTGTAAAATCGGAGGGCCTGTTGTCCGGTCCTCTGGCAGTTTCTATGGGGGTACCACAGGGTTCAATTCTCGGAACAACTCTTTTCTCTGTATATATCAACGATGCCGCTCTTTCTACGGGTGATTCTCTGATCCATCTCTATGCAGACGACACCATTCTGTATACATCTGGCCCTTCTTTGGACACTGTGTAACTAACCTCCAAACGAGCTTCAATGCCATACAACACTCCTTCTGTGGCCTCCAACCGCTCATAAAAGCTAGCAAAAACCAAATGCATGCTTTCAACCATTCACTGCCCATACCCGCCCGCCCGACTAGCATCACTACTCTGGACGGTTCTGACCTAGAATACGTGGACAACTACAAATACCTAGGTGTTTGGCTTGACTGTAAACTCTCCTTCCAGACTCATATCAAACATCTCCAATCCAAAATCAAATCTAGAATCGGCTTTCTATTTCGCAACAAAGCCGCCAAACTTACCCTAGTAAAACTGACTATCCTACCGATCCTCGACTTCGGCGATGTCATCTACAAAATAGCTTCCAATACTCTACTCAGCAAATTGGATGTAGTCTATCACAGTGCCATCCGTTTTGTTACCAAAGCGCCTTATACCACCCACCACTGCGGCCTGTATGCTCTAGTCGGCTGGCTCTTGCTACATATTCGTCGCCATACCCACTGGCTCCAGGTCATATATAAGTCTATGCTAGGTAAAGCTCCGCCTTATCTCAGCTCACTGGTCACGATGGCAACACCCACCCGTAGCACACTCTCCAGCAGGTATATCTCACTGGTCACCCCCAAAGGAACTAATTGCAAAAATCGCTGAAGCTGGAGACTTACATTTCCCTCACTAACTTTAAACATCAGCTATCTGAGCAGCTAACTGATCGCTGCAGCTGTACATAGTCCATCTGTAAATTGCCCACCCAATCTACCTACCTCATCCCCATATTGTTTGCTACTCTTTTGCACACCAGTATCACTACTTACACACCATCATCTGATCATCATCATCTGCTCATCTATCACTCCAGTGTTAATCTGCTAAATTGTAAATACTTTGCTATTATGGCCTAGTTATTGCCTTACCACCTCATGCTATTTGTACACACTGTATATAGGCTTTCTTTTTTTTCTATTTAGTTATTGACTGTACGCTTGTTTATTCCATGTGTAACTCTGTTGTTGTTTCTGTCGCACTGTTTTGCTTTATCTTGGCCAGGTCGCAGTTGTAAATCAGAACTTGTACTTGGTTAAATAAAGGTGAAAAAAAAAATATATATATGTATGCGTTACACTAGATTCATAGTCATTCATGCTAATGACACTATTGTTCCTATTTGCCTGCTTTAGATAGCCCTGGAGGCCAACAAGATCTCCAGATTCAACTGGATCAGGTGTTGAAACAGGCACAAGATCCAAACAGCAAGGGAAATTCTTTATTTGGAGAGGTAGGTGCAACATTTCTCTTTAGCTTGAGGACAAGCGAGCAGCGATTAAGAGACAGTTGATCAGTATGAAAGTACCGGCCCCTTCAGAAGCAGCATGTGATCTCAGAACAACATCTTCATCATATGAAGGTACAATACAAAACACTTTCCCTTATGTTTCCAGTCAATCACTCCTAGTGACAATGTGAGACTGAACCAGAGGTGCATTTGGAATTTATCTGCTTTTTCCTCTTGTTTTTTCCCTCCGGGTTCAGATAGCCACAATGATGCAGCTGCAAGGCTCCAGGGCAGGCCCTGCTCACTTGGAGCGCCTTCAGTCCATGCTCTCAGAGAAGAACAGTGAGATACAAGCTCTCAAGATCAAACTACGTCGCTCGGAGAAAGTAGAGGTGATATCCTCTTGTTTGGGGTCACTTCGATAAAAATCCATAACACTACAACATGTGATAGGACAACAGATTCACAGTATGAAGTGATTGTGTAGTTATGTCAATTGTTGGTTACTTTGTCTATGCAGATGACATTGAAGGCACAGCCCTCTTCAGCCCCAGTGGAAATGGACAGTGGGGACGGGACTTACTACACTGACCTGAAAATCCAACTTTTGAACTCTGTGTGAGTTATCTCTGGTTTTAGTGTAGAGTTAGTATTTACAGTGCCTTGCAAAAGTATTCGGCCCCCTTGAACTTTGCAACCTTTTGCCACATTTCAGGCTTCAAACATAAAGATATAAAACTGTATTTTTTTGTGAAGAATCAACAACAAGTGGGACACAATCATGAAGTGGAACAACATTTATTGGATATTTCAAACTTTTTTAACAAATCAAAAACTGAAAAATTGGGCGTGCAAAATTATTCAGCCCCTTTACTTTCAGTGCAGCAAACTCTCTCCAGAAGTTCAGTGAGGATCTCTGAATGATCCAGTGTTGACCTAAATGACTAATGATGATAAATACAATCCACCTGTGTGTAATCAAGTCTCCGTATAAATGCACCTGCACTGTGATAGTCTCAGAGGTCCGTTAAAAGTGCAGAGCGCATCATGAAGAACAAGGAACACACCAGGCAGGTCGGCGATACTGTTGTGAAGAAGTTTAAAGCCGGATTTGGATACAAAAATATTTCCCAAGCTTTAAACATCCCAAGGAGCACTGTGCGAGCGATAATATTGAAATGGAAGGAGTATCAGATCACTGCAAATCTACCAAGACCTGGCCGTCCCTCTAAACTTTCAGCTCATACAAGGAGAAGACTGATCAGAGATGCAGCCAATAGGCCCATGATCACTCTGGATGAACTGCAGAGATCTACAGCTGAGGTGGGAGACTCTGTCCATAGGACAACAATCAGTCGTATATTGCACAAATCTGGCCTTTATGGAAGTGGCAAGAAGAAAGCCATTTCTTAAAGATATCCATAAAAAGTGTCGTTTAAAGTTTGCCACAAGCCACCTGGGAGACACACCAAACATGTGGAAGAAGGTGCTCTGGTCAGATGAAACCAAAATTGAACTTTTTGGCAACAATGCAAAACATGTTTGGCGTAAAAGCAACACAGCTCATCACAATGAACACACCATCCACACTGTCAAACATGGTGGTGGCAGCATCATGGTTTGGGCCTGCTTTTCTTCAGCAGGGACAGGGAAGATGGTTAAAATTGATGGGAAGATGGATGGAGCCAAATACAGGACCATTCTGGAAGAAAACATGATGGAGTCTGCAAAAGACCTGAGACTGGGATGGAGATTTGTCTTCCAACAAGACAATGATCCAAAACATAAAGCAAAATCTACAATGGAATAGTTCAAAAATAAACATATCCAGGTGTTAGAATGGCCAAGTCAAAGTCCAGACCTGAATCCAATCGAGAATCTGTGGAAAGAACTGAAAACTGCTGTTCACAAATGCTCTCCATCCAACCTCACTGAGCTCGAGCTGTTTTGCAAGGAGGAATGGGAAAAAATTTCAGTCTCTCGATGTGCAAAACTGATAGAGACATACCCCAAGCGACTTACAGCTGTAATCGCAGCAAAAGGTGGAGCTACAAAGTATTAACTTAAGGGGGCTGAATAATTTTGCACGCCCAATCTTTCCGTTTTTGATTTGTTAAAAAAGTTTGAAATATCCAATAAATGTCGTTCCACTTCATGATTGTGTCCCACTTGTTGTTGATTCTTCACAAAAAATACAGTTTTATATCTTTATGTTTGAAGCCTGAAATGTGTCAAAAGGTCGCAAAGTTCAAGGGGGCCGAATACTTTCGCAAGGCACTGTACATGCTGAGTGGATGAAGGCCTTCAGTTTAACCCATAAACGGTCTGCATTTAAAGTTCACTATACAAATTGGAGCTGTCATACCGTCGTCAGCGTTTGATTGTTGTGATGTGTGATGTTTGTGTGTGTAGGAAGGATGCAGAGCGACTGGGGGATGAGTTGTTCATGCAAAGAATTAAGTCACTCTGAGATTCAAAGAGCACTGGAGCTGGAGAGAAAGCTATTCAGTAAGAGCGTCTGCTAAATGACTTAAATGTAATGTAATGTAGTGAGGGCCCTCAAACAGAGTCAGAGTGACAACATCAAGCTGCAAGTCAAAGTGGAATAGTTTAGGTGGAAATATGAGCCCAATGGTAAATTTGCCTATATAGTGACATTCACTTGAACACAGGTGCAGTGATTACTTACATATTTCAAACATTTAGACAATAGGTAATAGGTATTAATTCAATGATGTTGTGTTTTTAGTAGGGAATAAATATCTTATTCAGAAGCGCAAGTGCGAGAAACTCCTTATAGACATGCCTAGTGACCTCCCAGAGGTGAAGAAAGAGGAGCCCATGGTCCTGGAGATGGAGCTCCCCAAGCACATGAAAAGAGGAAACGGAAGCAGAAAGCAGAGGCCCACCCTTGTGTAAAGGAGAGGCCCACCGTTACCCCTCTGCACCCCCCCCCCAACAGCCCCAAGCCTAACCCTGGCTTGCCTGGAGACGGCAAGTGTGTCCGCATCTGTGAGGAGCCCCCCATCACTATCCCCAACCCCATTTTTCCTACAAATCTGACCGCCTGGATTAAGGATAGAATTGCTATTAGGAGAACCGTTGTAACTTACTGTATACAGTGTACCATGAGTCAGTGTGTAACTTGTTCTTCCGTTGTATGTACTGTATTAGATGCATGTCATTTAAGTACTAATAATGGTTTACAGCCTGCTGCCTTTGGGAACAGTTTAAATTACGTTTATCATTGTTTTAGCATTTTTTTGTTCTTATTAACACATGTACTTGAATTTTGTCAAGTGGTTTTGGAATTAGCCTGTTTACCTTCAATCTAATGGGGTTTATTGTATGGCGTACCACGTAGGCCTAGAACATTTGTTTGTAAATTAATAGTTTTATATTTATACTATAAATGAAGATGACGGGGTTGTAAACCTCATCTGTATGGCTTTGCATTTGACCATCTTTATACAAACTGAATGGTTTGCAATTGCCTTTAGGTCTCTTTTAGCTGACTGTAAAATCAAGACTAAGGAGATGGAGGAGGAATCACTTAAATATTTTGTCTTGCTCATTCACTCTCTGAATGGCACACAAACACAATCCATGTCTCAAAGCTTAAACATCCTTCTTTAACCTGTCTCCTCCCCTTCATCTACACTGGTTGAAGTGGATTTAACAAGTGACATCAATAAGGGATCATAGCTTTCACCTGGTCAGTCTGTCATGGAAAGAGCAGGTGTTCCTAATGTTTTGTACACTCAGTGTATATTTTAACAGTTTGTAAATATATTAATACAATTACCAGAAAATATGGATTTGAGTCTGATTTAATCTCATTTAAGTGTTCAAATTAAATATTTGGTGAGATGCCTTTTAAACCCTATCTGATATCAAAGCACAGTCAAATAGCATTTTTTTTTAAATATATTGTTAAATTAGTCTATGGGCAGTTTTGGGAAGTGCTCTATCATCACTTAGTACTTAGGTTATAACTAACACAATGTCACACACAACAAGGAGACCCATTGAGAAAGTTTTTTTAGTTGTATAGTCATCATATATTAAGCCAGGATTAAATTATATTGCACAAAAATATAAACGCAACATGTAAAGTGATGGTACGATGTTTCATGTGTTAAAATAAAAGATCCCAGTAATGTTCCATGCGCACAAAAGCTTATTTCTCTCAAATATTGTGCACAAATTTGTTTACATCACTGTTCGTGAGCATTTCTCCTTTGCCAAAATAATCCATCCACTTTACAGGTGAGGCATGTCAAGAAACTGATTAAAAAGCATGATCATTACACAGGTGCACCTTGTGCTAGGGACAATAAAAGGCCACTCTAAAATCTGAAGTTTTGTCACACAACACAATGACACAGATGTCTCAAGTTTTGAGGGAGTGTACAATTGGCATGCTGACTCCAGGAATATCCACCAGAGCTGTTGCCAGATAATTGAATGTTAATTCCTTTACCATAAGCCGCCTCCAACATTGTTTTAGAGAATTCGTCAGTATGTCCACCTGCAGACCACGGACCACGTGTAACCAAGCAAGCCCTGGACCTCCAGTATAGATCAGGGTTAACCCGCTATAACCGACACACGCAAGAGTATTGGTCTCTTCTCCTGCTTATCTCTCTGTCTTCTGAGAAGAAAACACTGTAGTTACTTTTTCATATGTTGTAACATTCATATACATGTTTACAGTTTACAACTGTTTTGACAAATGGGCACATGGGCTATATGTACAGTTGTCAGTTCATGTAATAAAATGAAATAAAACAGACTGACTAAAAAGACAGATGAAATGTCATGTAATTGCGTCACAAAGATTATACAGGGATCGCCATTAGCCAATCCGATTGCATAGATTTGAAAACAAGTGACACTCTTTCAAATACAATTGGCTCCCGGTCGTGATGACAAATACGGTAGGAGTGGTCTAATTTCTGACAAGTATCAACGTTACACGTCCATGCTTAAATCTGAAATGGTGCGGTCGGGTAAATAAATAGTGCAATGCGTCGTAGTTCACGTGAATTGAATTTGTTACTCTATAGTGTTATGATATCTTCACCATCAATATATTAGTTGTGTTAGCTATACAACAGCCAGTATGTTGACCGGATGCCTGAGAAAAGGAAGTAAATCTACCAGGCTGAAGATGGACCTCGTGCTCTTAATACTGAGTTGTCAATTCGTCCATGTTCTCAGCGAAAAAGTGAGTAATTAATGAGTTAATGATATACTACTCGATATACTACTGTATAAATATATTGTTAAACAGTTTGTGTGTAGCCTACCAGAGTTTGATGAGAGTTTGTAGCCTACATGAGTCTGATACAATCCCCTGGCCCTGTAGTCTTCCTCTGAGTTGACTGTTGTGGAGAGCACTGAGACCAGCCTGGATGATGAGGATGCGCACCACATGGAGGAAGAGAGCAATCCTGAGGATTTGGATGTGTTCCGTCCCACGGACCAGTGGCAGTCTCTCAAACCAGGTGATTTTTTTTAAAGTATTAATGCACAGGTGCCTCATGACGTACACACAGTAGTAATACATGTATTTTATTAGGATCTCCCTTAGCGACTGTTAAAGCAGCAGCTACTCTTCCTGGGGTCCAGACAATATAAAACATTACATAATACAGAACATTTAATAGACAAGTACAGCACAAGGACAGAACTACATGCATTTAAAATAAGAATGCACACATTCATATATTTGTGCCTTAGCATTCCATTTACTCAGTATAGCAGAAATACTGCAGCCATTTATTTTCCCATATATTGCAATCCTTTACGCTACTGTTACAATTGCTTTGTCTAAGCAGGTCCTGATATCATAATCTCACAGCACTAGTTGTTCTGTAAACACCAGAGAGAATCACAACATCATGAACCATCCATGTCCTTGGTTCTTCCATTTGATGTCAATAATAATATTAATAATCATGTGATTCATAGATGCCACTGAATGCAAGTGCAAAACACAGAAACAAGAAACGGCATGGAGTATTAAGGTGTATGGCAGAATCAAAAGTATTCACTGTACAATATTGTTATCACTCAGGCCAGGCAGTCCCAAGGGGCTCTCATGTAAGGCTCAACCTCCAGACAAGACAGAGGGAGGTCAAACTTGGGGAACATCAGATTCTCAAATACCAGATCGATGGACAAAGGTAAGGATCCTGTTGAAGTGTTTCTGTCAGTTTGAAACACTAACATTTTTGCCATGTAGCTATTGTACAGTGGAGGGCCATACTATCTTTGCTTGAGATTACAACAGACTACCCACAGATGTTTTCTCTGAGTCAGACAGGGGAAGGAGAACACACCAGGCCCATCCTTCAATGCAGAGGAGCTGAAGAAGGCTCTGAAAAATATAAAAGAAGGAGTGGATCCCGAAACTAGTGACAAAGAAAAAGAAGAGAAGGTATGGCCTGATTTGACATGTCTGTAGTCTCTTTTCACGGCGAAGACACGCGGCTGTGAAAAGAAATGGGTTCACAGAGGCATTCGTCTATTTTTGATTTCCTTCTCGGTTGGCAAACTATTACTTATGGTTCTAGTGTGTTTCCCTGTGTGTTTAGGAGGCTCTCAGAGCCCAGTTTCGTCCCATGGAGGAGCTGAAAAGAGACATGGCCAAACTGGACATGCTGATGGAGTCAGACTTCCAGATTATTAGCAGACTGATGTCCCAATTCAACAGCTCAAACACCACTGTGGAGGAGAAGATCAAAGCTTTACATGACCTAGAGTACCTTGTTCATCAGGTGAGCAACGAGATAGTGGCTTTGGAAAGTTTTCAGACCGCTTCACTTTTTCTACATTTGTTACATTACCACCTTATTCTAAAATGGATTGAATGCACCCCCCCCCCCTCAATCAATACACAATACCCCATAATGACGAAGGTTAAAGGTTTTTAAATTTTAGCAAATGTATTTTTAAACTGAACTATAACATTTACATAATTACAGCCTCGAGTCTACCTGGGTATGAAACTACTAGCTTGGCACACCTGTATTTGGGGAGTGTCTCCCATTCCTCTCTGCAGAGCCTCTCAAGCTCTGTCTGGTTGGATGGGAAGTGTCGCTGCACAGCTATTTTCAGGTCTCCAGAGAAATTTGCTCCAGTTCAATCCGGGCTCTGGCTGGGCCACTCAAGAACATTCAGAAACTTGTACCGAAGCCACTCCTGCATTGTCTTGGCTGTGTGTTTATGGTCATTGTCCTATTGTTTGGTGAACCGGTCTCCCTAGTCTGAGGTCCTGAGAGCTCTGGAGCAGGTTTTCGTCAAGGATCTCTATGTATCCTGCTCTGTTCATCTTTCCCTCGATCCTGACTAATCTCCCAGTCCCTGCCACTGAAAACATCCCTTCAGCATGAAGCTGCCACCACCATGCTTCACTGTAGAGATGGTGCCAGGTTTCTTCCAGATGTGATGCTTGGCGTTCAGGCCAAAGAGTTAGATCTTGATTTCATCAGACCAGAGAATCTTCTTTCTCTTGAAGAGAGTCCTTTAGATGCCTTTTGGTAAACTCCAAGCGGGCTGTCACTGAGGAGTGGCTTCTGTCTGGCCACTCTACCATAAAGGCCTGATTGGCGGAGTGCTGCGGAGATGGTTGTCCTTCTGGAAGGTTCTCCAATCTTCACAGAGGAGCTCTGCCAGTGTGATAATTGGGTTCTTGGTCACCTCCCTGACCAAGGCCCTTCTCTCCCGATTGCTACGTTTGGCCGGGCGGCCAGCTCTAGAAAGCGTCTTGGTGATTCAAAACTGTTTCCATTTAAGAATGACGGAGGCCACTGTGTTCTTGGGGACCTTCAATGCTGCAGAAATGTGCTTCAACACAATCCTGTCTCGACGCTCTACGGACAATTCCTTTGACCTCATGGCTTGGTTTTTGTCCTGACTTGCTCTGTCAACTGTGGGACCTTTTATATAGACAGGTGTGTGCCTTTCCAAATCATGTCCAATCAATTGAATTTACCACAAGTGGACTCCAATCCAGTTGTAGAAACATCTCAAGGATGATCAATGGAAACCGGATGCACCGGAGCTCAATTTTAACTCTCATAGCAATGGGTCTGAATACTTATGTAAATAAGGTATTTCTGTTTTATTTTTAATACATTTTTAAAAATGTCTTAACCTGTTTTCACATTGTCATTATGGAGTTTTGTGTGTAGATTGAGGGAAAACAAGTCATTTAATTCATTTTTGGAGTAAGGCTATAATGTAACAAAGTGGAAAAAGGGAAGGGATCTGAAAATACTAATGGTTTGGGAGTATAAATTGTTGAGACAATAAAAGATGCAACACTGATTACATTTTTTTTGTTTTAATTTGATTGTAGAAGCAACATTCTAATTAGTTTCCTTGTTATCTGTGTTGTCAGGTGGACAATGCCCAGAACTTGGCATCTAGGGGAGGATTGAAGCTTGTGGTTGATGCTTTGAACAGCACAGACTATCGCCTTCAGGAGAGTGCTGCTTTTGTCTTGGGGTCAGCTCTGTCAAGGTATAGCAGTCTCTATTAACCCATACCAACAGTCTAATTGTAAATACCATCCAAGAGATGGCATGTTTGTATTTGTGTGTGCGTCAGTAACATTATCATCGATTTATATTCTTCCTAGTAACCCGGTGGTGCAGGTGGAGGCAGTTGAAAGTGGTACTCTGCAGAAGCTGTTAATGTTACTCGCCACTCCACGACCCATGTCTGTTAAAAAGAAGGCAAGTCTTGTTCCCACATAATCAAATCCATTCGTTTAGTACTCTGATTGTAAATGTAGCACTGCTAATTATCCAGTTGGAGACTCTCTTTCCATTTTAAAATTGTAAGGTTTCCTCACATCTGTCTACAGTGAAGTTTTACAATTAGCACACTATTTTGCATTATTCTCTTCCTGGCACATTACTGATGCTAATGTTTGTCTGTATACAGGCGTTGTTTGCTGTGGCCTCTTTGCTACGTCACTTCCCCTTTGCCCAAAGCCACTTCCTGAAGCTGGGTGGGCTGCAGGTGTTGGGGGATCTTTTCCGAGCTTCCGAAGGTGGGGCCCTCCGTGTGAGGATTGTAACCATACTCTATGATATGATCAATGAGAAGGTGAGTGGTGCTCTTATGAAAACCTTGCCTATAAATGCAAGGCTAGTCATGTGAAATCAAATGATGTGAATGGCACATTCTCTATTCCAGGAGCTGATTTCTCAGACTGGACTTGACCCCATTCCAGATGCTTCTCACAACGAGCGGTTGCGGCAGTATGCACAGGTCTCCCTCATGCCACTGTTGGCAGAGCAGGGCTGGTGCAGCCTGGTGCCTGAACTGTTGGCCTCCCCAGAGCACGACTGGAAGGAGAAGGCCCTGAGAACTATCCTGGCCATGATGCCTAACTGCCAGACTCAGTATCGGCAGGACTACACCCTGTCTTCCTCCCTTCACACCCTACAGGAGCAGTACCAGGAACTGGTGCTCTCAGAGCAGGTCCTCGGAGACGAGGATGGGTACTTTGGGGAGATCCTGGCTCTGTTGGAGACAGTGCTGCTTAAACTGAAGTGAGCATACGGCTGGGTGGAGAAACCCCATCTAAGGACAATTTAAAAAAGGTCTGCAGCTCTGTAATGTAACATTTTTATTTAGAGACTAATATGATCACACATCTGCAAATCAGAAGGTTGCCTTTTTCAGTTGCTGCCTCAGAGGGCTTAGCCTTCCTTACAGCTTTTTTTTCTGCATCTGTGATGCCTCATGCTTTGCCTTGTCTCAATAAGGCTCTCCAGTCCTCCCTGAGGAATACATTTAGCTGGGCTAAATTTCATTTTCCCTTATGACATGTTTCTTTATTCACAGTGTGCTCTATCGATCTTCTTGTTGGATTGCCCACTAATGTGAGACTGGTGCGCCTGTGGGTGGCGGGTAGAGCATTGGGTTAGTAACCGAAAGGTTGCTAGTTCCACTCCCCGAGCCGACTAATTGTAAAAGTTGTCGATCTGTCCTTAAGCAAGGCACTTAACCCTAATTTGTACAGGGTTGGCTGATCCCAGGCCGTGATCCCTCTCTGCAGGTGTCTCGGCGGGGAGTGGGATATGCAACAAAAACATTTCCATTTCACACCACATACTTTTACAAGTTACGTACTTGTACATGTGTGACAATTATAAGCACCCCCTATTTATCCTGCTGCTAACAGTAATGAAATCAGAACTATATTGAACAAAAATATAAACTTAACAATTAATTCATAAAAGGAAATCAGTCAATTTAAATTAATTAATTAGGCCCTAATCTATGGATTTCATATGACTGGGTAGGGGTGCATCCTTGACAGGGCATAGGCCCACCCATTTGGGAGCCAGGCTAACACACTGGGGAGCCAGCCCCAGCCAAACATAATTTGTTTTTCAACACAAAAGGGATTTATTACAGACAGAAATACTTTGTCTGTTTCATCAGCTGTCCGAGTGGCTGGTCTCATACGATCCCGCAGGTAAAGAAGAAGGATGTGGAGATCCTGGTTACACATGGTCTGCGGTTGTGTGGCTGGTTGGATATTCTGCCAAATTCTCTAAAATGAAGTTGGAGATGGCTTATTGTAGAGAAATTAACATTAAACACTCTGGTAACAACTCTGGTGGACATTCCTGCAGTCAGCATGCCAACTGCACGCTCCCTCAACCTGACATCTGTGGCATTGTGTTGTGTGACAACTGCAGATTTTAGAGTGCCCTTTTATTGTCCCTAGCGCAAGGTGCACCTGTGTAATGATCATGCTGTTTAATCAGCTTCTTGACATGCCTCACCTGTAAAGTGGATGGATTATTTTGACAAAGGAGAAATGCTCACTAACAGGGATATAAACAAATGTGTGTGCAAAATTGGAGAGAAATAAGCTTTGTGTGTGTATGGAACATTTCTGTGATCTTTTATTTCAGCTCATGAAACATAAATGCAACATGTAAAGTGGTCCCATATTTTTGTTCAATATACTTCCATAATATTCTATTAGTTTTCATAAGAGAAGAGACTACATTTTCATGCTTCATAATTTTATTAGTCTACAGATTTCGAAAGCTGGTGTCCAGTGATACTCCTCCTTCCTCTGGATCATTCCAGCAGGACAGGTGTCCAGAGAGACTTCTTGTTATGCCTCACACACTCCTCCATGCTTGACCAGGACTTGCTTGTGTTTAAGCCTGTGAAAAATAGGTGTTCTGTTAACAACTTAAAATGGAAGGTTCAAATATGGCAACTTCAATTCAAAAGGGCATGATTGAATGTAAAATGCTGAACAGAAACCTCAAGGATTGTTCAGTATAAAATTGAGTCTACATCTCTCAAATACACACTTTATTCTAATAATTTGAGATGTCTTTTATTTGAAACTTTTTTGGGGGGTACAGATCAGCTTTAAATTGCAGATTGTAGCTTCCATCAATGTAATTGTCTGTATCATTTCCAATCACACACACACACATATATATATATATATATATATATAGTTGAAGTCAGAAGTTGCCAAATACATTTAAACTCAATTTTTCACAATTCCCAACATTTAATCCTCATATAAATTCCCTGTCTTAGGTCAGTTAGTATCACTACTTTATTTTAAGAATGTGAAATGTCAGAATAATAGTCGAGAGAATGATTTATTTCAGCTTTTATTTCTTTCATCACATTCCCAGTGGGTCAGAAGTTTACATACACTCAATTCGTTTTTGGTAGAATTGCCTTTAAATTGTTTAACTTGGGTCAAAGGCTTCGGGTAGCCTTCCACAAGTTTTCACAATAAGTTGGGTGAATTTTGGCCCATTCCCCCGGACAGAGCTGGTGTAACTGGATCAGGTGTATAAGCCTCCTTGCTCACACCGGCTTTTTCAGTTCTGCCCTCACATTTTCTATAGGATTGAGGTCAGGGCTTTGTGATGGCCACTCCAATACCTTGACTTTGTTGTCCTTATGCCATTTTGCCACAACTTTGGAAGTATGCTTGGGAGACCTATTTGCGATCAAGCTTTAACTTCCTGACTGATGTTGCTTCAATATATCCATATAATTTTTGTTCCTCATGAAGCCATCTATTTTGTGGAGTGCACCAGTCCCTCCTGCAGCAAAGCACCCCCACAACTTGATGCTGCCACCCCCGTTCTTCACGGTGGGGATGGTGTTCTTCGGCTTGCAAACCTCCCCCTTTTTCCTCCAAACATAACAATGGTCATTATTGCCAAACAGTTCTATTTTTGTTTCATCAAACCAGAGGATATTTCTCCAAAAAGTACGATCTTTGTCCCCATGTGCAGTTGCAAACCATAGTCTGGCTTTTTTATGGTGGTTTTGGAGCAGTGGCTTCTTCCTTGCTGAGCGGCCTTTCAGATTATTTTGATATCGGAATCGTTTTACTGTTGATATAGATACTTTTGTACCCGTTTCCTCCAGCATCTTCACAAGGTACTTTGCTGTTGTTCTGGGATTGATTTGCACTTTTCGCACCAAAGTACATTCATCTCTAGGAGACAGAACGCGTCTCCTTCCTGAGCGGTATGACGGCTGTGTGGTCCCATGATGTTTATACTTGCGTACTATTGTTTGTACAGATGAACGTGGTACTTTCAGGCATTTGGAAATTGCTTCCAATGATGAATCAGACTTGTGGAGGTCTACAATTTTTTCTGAGGTCTTGGCTGATTTCTTTTGATTTTCCGATGATGTCAAGCAAAGAGGCACTGAGTTTGAAGGTAGGCCTTTAAATACATCCACAGGTACACCTCCAATTGACTCAAATAATGTCAATTAGCCTATCAGAAGTTTCTAAAGCCATGACATCATTTTCGGGAATTTTCCAAGCTGTTTAAATGTTCAGTCAATTTAGTGCATGTAAACTTCTGACCACTGGAATTGTGATACAGTGAATTATAAGTGAAATAATCTGTCTGTAAACAATTGTTGGAAAAATGAGTTGTGTCATGCACGAAGTAGATGTCCTAACCGACTTGCCAAAACTATAGTTTGTTAACAAGAAATTTGTGTAGTAGTTGACTCCAACCTAAGTGTATGTAAACTTCCGACTTCAACTGTATATTATTATTTTCCACCACCCCTCCCCTAATTGGAGTAAACTTATGAACAACACTTCGGCTTCTACTTCCAGCTTAAACATACTATATACATTTTACAGACACAATCTATTTCACAATAGTTATCTGTCGTTTTTATTACTCCTATCCTTCTGCTACCCTCAACCCCTCCCATCTATTTTTTTCTATTTGAAATGTCTTAACTAATAATGTATAAGTTATTTGTTTACTGTTTATTTAAGCGTGGTTGATATGAATAAATGTATCGGGTATAAAGCATGATCTTCCTTTAACTGAAAAATGTTTGAATCTTTAACAAACCGTACTAAATTTCTAGCCACAGTCAATAGGTAAGATTTGTGCGTCAGTGGCACGTCCCTTTCCTGATGATGCAACTGTTCCTAGAACAAGGTCACGTAAAGTTACCTCACCGGAACTGGGGTAAGGTTTGGAGGTCCGTACCATTGATTTCTCAGACTTCTGGGGGAATTTTTTCTTATTGACGTATTGCCTAACCTTTCTGTGTGGTCTGGCATCACTTTGCCAGTGTTTCCTAGTGATTGAAATAGCCTAAAAGACAGCATCAATCATCTATATTATAAAGAGAATAATTCTCTCCAAAGCTTTCTTTACTGCAGGTAAATAACCTCACCCTTGTGCTTCATACTTACATTACAGCACATAGTAGGATAGGTATAAAAGGAATAATACTTTATCAGAAACCCTATTTACACAAGGTAAATAACCCATGTGTTTTATACTTACTTGTTCTCACGACACAGCACACACTCGGTGGTGTATGTGTTGCCATCGCTCCCACACACAGGATCAAACTCTCTGGAGCACATGCCACCTTCATACACCTCACACTGAGGCTGTTTTGGGCAGGGGAAGAGCAGTCTATTATAGTTCTTTTGACATACACATCCTCATAAAAAGTATTGTAATGGCCTTGTTCCCATAGAATAACTATTTCCTAATGTATCTCACCTCTCTGGGCTGTGGGCGTCTTTCTTCATCCATGGCAAAAACTGTACAAAACATGAGAAGAAAGGGGTATTCACTTTTTCCTTGATGTGATTCACAATATTTAGTGTGGGGGAAAAGGTTGGTGGAATGTTGCTCAGCAACTGTCTGAAAAGTATGCCTCCTTTTATTATTGGTCTTTGAAACAAGATCACATTCCACTTCTTTAAATACCTTATTGTTTTCCAGATTAATTACTCTCCCTTGTTGAACTTACTCAATGTGTTATCTTTAGCTCTATGATGACACAGCCAGTGAGATACATACCAGTAACCCTAATGTCAAGGTACCTATCTTGGAAATAACTTTTATCTTGGTATTAATGGCATGGGGTCTGAGACCGTTGTCCATATTCTATCACCAGTGTCCTGTGACACATGCATATAATTAGGAATTACAATAATTAGGAATTTAATAGGATCATGGCTCCCCACATGATGAGCTCTCCCAGAGTCAGCTTCATAGAAGTGCCTTGGTCGACAAAATGATATCACCTGACATTCTTTTCTTGGTGCAACTCTGACTTTCCATTTGTGTGGGCTCTTACAACTGGGTATTCTATCCTAAATATAGATAACCTAAGCTATCACCACTTCCTTATAGGCTACTCTTCATTCTTAAATTCAGCTGAAAGCGTTTAAAGGATCCAACTAGCATCGCTCACAGTGAAGAGTTCTGATTATTCCCAAAACCTCATTGATCTAAGTACAGAATAAGGTGAAATGTTCAATGTTAAAATATCAGGCAATATTTTTACATGTATGTCAAAACAGCTCGTAAGTGCTTTTGGTTATGGCAATAGTACTCACCAGAGAGCGAGAGGAGCACGATAGCACAGAGCAGTATTGTCAGCTTCATAGTCTCTGTGAAGGTATGGCTTGGAGTTGTGAGTCTGTAGGTTTGTGTTTCCCTTGCCATCTAGCTTGCCTTTTTATATGGTGCTTTTGGGACTTGACCTGTCTGTTAAATATCACTCCTCCCACCCCTCCATCTCTCCTCCCAGCTGGTTTGTTTGTTATTGCCACTGAGTTTTTGTCACATAACAGTGTGTTGGCCAGCAGGGGCCATTCAGCATGGTCATCATAACTAACACAGATCTGGATTTTGGGCCCACAGAATAAAACTAACAATAAGTACTGCAGTTTTATGTTCTTGTGTGCATGTTCTGCTTTCATTTGATCAATAATAATTTATTACATCTCTGCAACAAAACAAACACAGTACATATCTTCCCTTTTTCAATTCACTTTGTCAGAATAAGATGTACTTATTTCTAAATAAGTATTTTTCTATTGTGTCTGTATAGGAATAAAAAAGAGACAAACCATTATTTTTCAGGCAAACCCCAGTTTCACTACACAGCTCCCAAAGTGAGTGACTGTTCATTGGTTGAAAATGAGTGGAATGACTGGAAGAAGTTGAACTTGCTTTCTAAAGAGGTTAATTGTGCTTTGAGACTTTAACAATGCAAGATATCAGTCATCCTTTGGATTTGTAAATGTAATTTGTAGTCTCTTAATGAAAATGTGCATCTACAAATGACTCAGAAAGATAACCAAGTCACACAGTACACCTTGTGCATTCTCAATTGAATCCTTGCTCAAGAAGATAATCCTGTATATTTTAGAATGAATGGAAATATCAGAGTAGTATGTAGCTAGGCTACTAAATTCTAAGGCATCTTTACAGTAGGTCATATGCGGCAAGCTCTGTCTGAGTTTAATCTTTTTCCCTCCATTTTCAGATCACTTTGAGGGGAGGCGTTAAACATGGATAAAACTACCATTTTGATTTCATGGACGGTCAGTCCTTGCATCCATAGCCCCGTCTATGAATTTAACATTGGTACCATTCTCTAGGCCCATCCGTCTGCTTTTTACTTAAACAGAGGCAGGTGACCACTTTGTTATTGTTTCAATTAAAGGTAGACTCAGCGATATGAGGTACACGCAGAAAGTAAACAGCATAGTGGATCAGTTTACGCATCAACTAAGAGCGTTGAAGCGTGAGGCTCAACTTCTTCCATTTTGTTTGCAATACATGTATCTGTGCAATTTTTAAAGTCATGCAACCCTCTGTCCTTGGCTTGAACTAAATACGTATTTTTGACACACCTATGTTAACATTTAGAGATCACAACATTAGTGTTATTAGCATTTTTAGAATGACATGTAATTTACTTTCAGAACCACCAAAAAGTTACTTTTTCAAATCCTACAGATACAGGTAAGATGTTCTGATTTCTATATAGTATCAGAAAGAGCAGATTCTGAGGTTTCCAACACATTTACCTTTGCCGAATAACTCTCAAAATTGAAGATATGAACTCTATTTCAAAATCTCACTTTTTTTCAAGAATAACCACTGGTCCTTTATGCTCAACACAGTGAGCATGCAGCAATAGATCATCTACAGCAGTGGTTCCCAAACATTTATAGTCCCGTACCCTTTCAAACATTCAAACTCCATCTGCGTACCCCATCTAGCACTAGGGTAACACGTTCTGACCTTAGTTCCTTTATTATGTCTTTGTGTTAGTTTGGTCAGGGCGTGAGTTTGGGTGGGTAGTCTATGTTCTTTTTTCTTTGTTGTATTTCTGTGTTTGGCCTGGTATGATTCTCAATCAGAGGCTGTCAGGTCTTGTTATGTCTGTTCCTGTCCTTTCTCTTCACTCTGTCTCTCTCTGCTGGTCTTTTTAGGTTACCTTCTCTGTCTCTCATTCTTCAGCTGTTCTACATCTCCCCTAACTAGCTCATTCACTCTTTCACACCTGTTCTCTCTTCCCCCTCTGATTAGGTCTCTATTTCTCTCTCTGTTCCTGCTACTTTCAGTGTCTGATTCTTGTTTGTGTTTTTGATGCCAGAAGCAAGCTGTCGTCTCGTTTGCTTCCACCTTGTCCTATCCTGTCGGAGTCTGCCTGGCAGGTGCATCCTGCACTATACTACGTTCTTTTTGTTCCATTGTCAACGTTGGAAGAGGATTTATGCCATTCCTGTTTTTCATTAAAGAACTCTGTTTTCTGTTAAAACCGCTTTTGGGTCTTCACTCAAGTACATAACAGAAGAATCAGACCAAGAATGGACCCAGCGGCTCCGGACCCTTTTCACTCCGCCGTCGAGATCCAGGGAGCGATGCTAGGCAGACACGAGGAGGAATTGTCTGCTGCTCGACATGCCGTTGAGACCCTGGCCGTCCAAGTCTCCGACCTCACAAGACAGGTTCACCAACTCCACCTCGATCCACCGCCCACTTCCAGGGTTTCCGAGTCTCCGAAGCCCAGGATCAACAACCCGCCCTGTTACTCTGGGGAGCCCACTGAGTGCCGCTCATTCCTCACTCAGTGTGATGTGGTGTTCTCTCTCCAGCCCAACACTTACTCCAGGAGCGCAGCCCGCATCGCCTACGTCATTTCTCTCCTTACCGGACGGGGCGCGTGAGTGGGGCACGGCAATCTGGGAGGCGAGGGCTGAGTGTATTAACCAGTTTCAGGACTTTAAGGAGGAGATGATACGGGTTTTGACCGTTCTGTTTTTGGGGAGGAGGCTTCCAGGGCCCTGTCTTCCCTATGTCAGGGGAATCGATCCATAACGGATTATTCTATTGAGTTTCGCACTCTCGCTGCCTCTAGTGACTGGAACGAGCCGGCTTTGCTCGCTCGTTTTCTGGAGGGTCTCCTCGTCGAGGTTAAGGATGAGATCCTCTCCCGGGAGGTTCCTTCCAGTCTGGACTCCTTAATAGCCCTCGCTATTCGCATAGAGCGACGGTTTGATCTTCGTCGCCGAGCTCGTGGAAAGGAGCTCGCGTTCTCCGTTGCTCCCCTCTCCACATCACTGCCACCTGCCGCATCACTGCCACCCTCCTCCGCCGGCTCGGATGCTGAGCCTATGCAGCTGGGGGGTATCCGCATCTCGGCCAAGGAGAAGGAACGGAGAATCACCAATCGCCTCTGTCTCTACTGCGGCTCCGCTGGTCATTTTGTCACCTCATGTCCAGTAAAAGCCAGAGCTCATCAGTAAGGGAGGGCTACTGGTGAGCGCAACTACTCAGGCCTCTCCTTCTGGATCACGCACTACCTTTCCGGTCCATCTCCGCTGGCCCGGTTCATCTGCTTCCTGCAGTGCCTTGATAGACTCTGGGGCGGAGGGTTGTTTTATGGACGAGACCTGGGCTCGGGAACATGACATTCCTCTCAGACAGTTAGGGGAGCCCACGGCCTTGTTCGCTTTAGATGGTAGTTCTCTCCCCAAGATTCAGCGTGAGACGCTGCCTTTAACCCTCACTGTCTCTGGTAATCATAGCGAAACCATTTCTTTTTTAATTTTTCGTTCACCTTTTACACCTGTTGTTTTGGGTCATCCCTGGCTAGTGCGCCATAACCCTTCTATTAATTGGTCTAGTAATACTATCCTATCCTGGAATGTTTCTTGTCATGTGACCTGTTTAATGTCTGCTATCCCTCCTGTTTCCTCTGTCTCTTCTTCACAGGAGGAGCCTGGCGATTTGACAGGGGTGCCGGAGGAGTATCACGATCTGCGCACGGTGTTCAGTCGTTCCAAGGCCACTTCTCTCCCTCCACACCGGTCGTATGACTGTAGTATTGATCTCCTTCCGGGAACTACTCCCCCCCGGGGTAGATTATACTCTCTGTCGGCTCCCGAACGTAAGGCTCTCGAGGATTATTTGTCGGTTTCGCTCGACGCGGTACCATAGTCTCCTCCTCCTCTCCCCGCCGGAGCGGGGTTTTTTTTGTTCAGAAGAAGGACGGGTCCCTGCGCCCATGCGTGGATTATCGAGGGCTGAATGACATAACAGTTAAGAATCGTTATCCGCTTCCTCTTATGTCTTCAGCCTTCGAGATCCTGCAGGAGCCAGGTTTTTCACCAAATTGGACCTTCGTAACGCCTACCATCTCGTGCGCATCAGGGAGGGGGACGAGTGGAAGACGGCGTTTAACACTCCGTTAGGGCACTTTGAATACCGGGTTCTTCCTTTCGGCCTCGTTAACGCTCCAGCTGTCTTTCAGGCACTAGTTAACGACGTCCTGAGAGACATGCTGAACATTTTTGTTTTCGTTTACATGGACGATATCCTGATTTTTTCACCGTCTCTCTCGATTCATGTTCAGCACGTGCGACGCGTCCTCCAGCGCCTTTTGGAGAACTGTCTTTATGTGAAGGCTGAGAAGTGCACTTTTCATGCCGCCTCTGTCCCTTTTCTCGGTTCCGTTATTTCCGCTGAGGGCATTAAGATGGATCCCGCTAAGGTCCAGGCTGTCATTGATTGGCCCGTTCCTAAGTCACGCGTCGAGCTGCAGCGCTTTCTGGGCTTCGCTAATTTCTATCGTCGTTTCATCCGTAATTTCGGTCAGGTGGCAGCTCCCCTCACAGCCCTTACTTCTGTTAAGACGTGCTTTAAGTGGTCCGTTTCCGCCCAGGGAGCTTTTGATCTTCTTAAGAATCGTTTTACATCCGCACCTATTCTTGTTACACCTGACATCTCTAGTCAGTTTGTTGTTGAGGTTGACGCGTCAGAGGTGGGCGTGGGAGCCATTCTTTCTCAGCGCTCTCTCTCTGACGGCAAGGTCCATCCTTGCGCGTTTTTCTCTCATCGCTTATCGCCGTCAGAACGTAACTATGATGTTGGTAATCGCGAACTGCTCGCCATCCGCTAGCCCTAGGCGAATGGCGACAGTGGTTGGAGGGCGACCGTTCCTTTTGTCGTTTGGACTGACCATAGGAACCTTGAGTACATCCGTTCAGCCAAACGACTTAATGCGCGTCAGGCTCGTTGGGCTCTGTTTTTCGCTCGTTTCGAGTTTGTTATTTCTTATCGTCCGGGCTCAAAAACACCAAGCCTGATGCTTTATCTCGTCTCTTCAGTTCTTCTGAGGTCTCCACCGACCCCGAGGGATTCTCCCTGAAGGGCGTGTTGTCGGGTTGACTGTCTGGGGAATTGAGAGGCAGGTAAAGCAAGCACTCGCTCACACTCCGTCGCCGCGAGCTTGTCCTAGGAACCTTCTGTTCGTTCCCGTTCCTACTCGTCCGGCCGTTCTTCAGTGGGCCCACTCTGCCAAGTTAGCCGGCCACCCCGGCGTTCGGGTACGCTCGCTTCCATTCGCCAGCGTTTCTGGTGGCCCACTCGGGAACGTGACGCGCGTCGATTTGTCGCCGCTTGTTCGGTCTGCGCGCAGACTAAATCTGGGAACTCTCCTCCTGCCGGCCGTCTCAGACCGCTTCCCATTCCCTCTCGACCGTGGTCTCACATCGCTTTAGATTTCATCACCGGACTGCCTTCATCAGCGGGGAAGACAGTTATTCTTACGGTTGTCGATAGATTCTCTAAGGCGGCTCATTTCATTCCTCTCGCTAAGCTCCCTTCTGCTAAGGAGACGGCTCAGATCATTATCGAGAATGTTTTCCGAATTCATGGCCTTCCGTCTGACGTCGTTTCCGACAGAGGCCCGCAGTTCACGTCTCAATTTTGGAGGGAGTTTTGCCGTTTGATTGGGGCTTCCGTCAGTCTCTCGTCCGGCTTTCATCCCCAGTCTAACGGTCAAGCCGAACGGGCCAATCAGACTGTTGGTCGCATTTTTACGCAGTCTTTCTTTTCGTAACCCTGCGTCTTGGTCAGAACAGCTCCCCTGGGCAGAGTACGCCCACAACTCGCTTCCCTCGTCTGCTACCGGTCTATCTCCTTTTCAGAGTAGCCTCGGGTACCAGCCTCCACTGTTCTCATCTCAGCTCGCCGAGTCCTGCGTCCCCTCCGCTCAGGCTTTTGTCCAGCGTTGCGAGCGCACCTGGAGGGGGGTCAGGTCGGCACTTTGCCGTAATAGGGCGCAGACTGTGAGGGCCGCTAATAGCGTAGGACCAAGAGTCCTAGATATTGTTGCGGTCAGAGAGTATGGCTCTCCACTCAGAACCTTCCCCTTAAGACAGCTTCTCGCAAGTTGGCCCCGCGGTTCATTGGTCCGTTCCGTATTTCCCAGGTCATTAATCCTGTCGCAGTGCGACTTCTTCTCCCGCGCTATCTTCGTCGCGTTCACCCGGTCTTCCATGTCTCCTGTGTTAAGCCCGTTCTTCGCGCCCCCGCTCGTCCCTCCCCCCATCCTTGTCGAGGGCGCACCCATCTACAGGGTTCGTAAGATTTTGGACATGCGCCCTCGGGGCCGTGGTCATCAGTACCTAGTGTATTGGGAGGGGTACGGTCCTGAGGAGAGGAGTTGGGTTCCCTCTCGGGACGTGCTCGACCGTTCGCTAATCGATGATTTCCTCCGTTGCCGCCAGGTTTCCTCCTCGAGTGCGCCAGGAGGCGCTCGGTGAGTGGGGGGGGTACTGTCATGTCTTGTTATGTCTGTTCCTGTCCTTTCTCTTCACTCTGTCTCTCTCTGCTGGTCTTTTTTAGGTTACCTTCTCTGTCTCTCATTCTTCAGCTGTTCTACATCTCCCCTAACTAGCTCATTCACTCTTTCACACCTGTTCTCTCTTCCCCCTCTGATTAGGTCTCTATTTCTCTCTCTGTTCCTGCTACTTTCAGTGTCTGATTCTTGTTTGTGTTTTTGATGCCAGAAGCAAGCTGTCGTCTCGTTTGCTTCCACCTTGTCCTATCCTGTCGGAGTCTGCCTGGCAGGTGCATCCTGCACTATACTACGTTCTTTTTGTTCCATTGTCAACGTTGGAAGAGGATTTATGCCATTCCTGTTTTTCATTAAAGAACTCTGTTTTCTGTTAAAACCGCTTTTGGGTCTTCACTCAAGTACATAACAGAGGCAGCTGTCAATCGTTGTCTCTGATTGAGAATCATACTTAGGTAGCCTGTTTTCCCCATTTTGGTTGTGGGTGGTTATTTTCTGTTTAGAGTTTTTTCATCACCTTACAGGACTGTTCGTTTGTAATTTTTGTTATTCAGTTGTTTTATTAAAATATGAACACTTACCTCGCTGCACCTTGGTCCTCCTCTCTTTCTCCAGATGACAAGCGTTACATAGGGTCAGCGTACTCTCAAATGTTGTTTTTTGCCATCAATGTAAGCCTTCCACACACACACTATATGATACATTTATTGAACATAAGAATGAGTATGAGTTATTGTTACAACCCGGCTCGTGGGAAGTGACAAAGTGTTCTTATAGGACCAAGGCACAAATAATAACAATATAATAATAATCAATAATTCTGCTCTTAATTTATCCATCTTACATATAAAACCTTATTTGTTCATCAAAAATGGTGAATAACTCACCATAGGTTAATGAGAAGGGTGTGCTGGAAAGAATGAACATAACTCTGCAGTGTTGGGTTCTATTGGAGAGTCTCAGTGTTAAATAATTTTCCACACACAGTCTGTGCCTGTGTTTAGTTTTCATGCTAGTGAGTGCTGAGAATCCACTCTCACATAGGTAGTGGTTGCAAAGGGCATCAGTGTCTTAACAGCGCAATTTGCCCAAAGCGGGATACTCTGAGCGCAGCCCAATCCAGAAATCTGGCAGTGGCTTTTGATTAAATTCAATTTTCACAGAACGGCTTGTTGCAATTTCGAATGAGGCTCTCTTGTTCAGATATCGATAAGTGGACTGGAGGCAGGGCATGAAAGGGATATCGAATCCAGTTGTTTGTTTCATGTTTCGGGAAAGTACCTGTGTAATTGCGTAGGTACAGTGCCTTGCGAAAGTATTCGACCCCCTTGAACTTTGCGACCTTTTGCCACATTTCAGGCTTCAAACATAAAGATATAAAACTGTATTTTTTTGTGAAGAATCAACAACAAGTGGGACACAATCATGAAGTGGAACGACATTTATTGGATATTTCAAATTTTTTTAACAAGTCAAAAACTGAAAAATTGGGCGTGCAAAATTATTCAGCCCCCTTAAGTTAATACTTTGTAGCGCCACCTTTTGCTGCGATTACAGCTGTAAGTCGCTTGGGGTAAGTCTCTATCAGTTTTGCACATCGAGAGACTGAAATTTCTTCCCATTCCTTACAGTTATTGTAATAATCGTTTATTATTATTATTATTATTGATAAAGCTACTGCAAGCAATAGCACTTGTATAGCCTAAGAAAGTAGCAGAAATGTGCAATAACAATAACAGTCTTGAACTTTTTTGGCAACATCATGATATATTCTTATATACTGTACAATGAGGAATTCAACTACAAAATACTAGTTTTCTCCCATTTTTTGAATCATTGCCCCAATCCACAAGGTGTATAAACAACAACAATAAATAAGAATAAAATAAGATAATAGTAACAAAACTATAGCGTAAAGAACATAAATCAATCAACTCTAATTAGCACATGTAGGACAGTCTGCAAGTGTGTGTGCATGGACTTTGCAGATGTATTTCTCACATGTGCAGCACATAGTATTTGTTTTACAGTCCTTCTTTGGGGGGCAGAATTGGCACCTCCTCCTCTTGCCTGCCCCAGCTGCAGCCTCAGGTGGATCAGGACAAGATTCAGCCCCCTGAACAGCTCTCACAAGCTCTGCAGAGGCTGCTGTGCAGGCGAGGGGCTCCCTTCTTTGAATGTGTGGGGTTACAAGTGCCTTTCCCAGCTGCTCCACCCTCGTCTTGTTCCGCTTATCAGGTATCCAGGTAGGGTTGATCTTGTTCCATATCACTAAGGCATTGTATGAGGACACATCAATGATGTTATGGAAGATGACCAGGAGCCAGCGGGCAGTCATCCTCCTGCAGCTGCACTTTCCGATCACCTTGTCCAGGTTGTCTATGCCTCCTTTGTTGTGGTTGTAGTCCAGGATGATGACTGGCTTCCTGTCATCACGATCACTAATCTCAGCCGTTTTGTGCAGTGTGCTCAGGAGGACCACATTCTTGTTCCTCAATTGGAGGTAAGAAAGTAGAGTGGTGATGGGGGTGAAGGCACACTTCGATGAGAAGGCCTCTCTCCCACTTGTTGTGAGGAGTACAGGGGGCTCAGGCTTGTTCTTTCTAACTTTGCCGACCATGGTGATCTTCCTCTTCAGGAGCTGCTGACTGAGTTCAATCAGTAGCACACATAATCTAAATGTCTCATTGTTTGTGTGTGTGTGTGTGTGTGTGTCTTTGTGGTTTTAGTGGTGTGTAAATCATTTTATGACTGCCTGGTCAAAAATTACCCTAAGACAATCTTTGTACCCTGGTGGTGTACAGCTTTCATGGAGAAATATGTACAAAGGAGATGTTTAACTTTTTCGAGTCACTAGGAAAAGTCATACATTTCAAGTTGAAAAAATATAATTTCGGGGGGGGGGTTCTCTGCTGTTAAACATAGTGGTGGGTCATTTTTTTACCCTTAAGACAGCACAAGGGTTAAGCTAGCTTCGTAATTTTGTCTGACATGCCGAAAATGCAGCCGTCATATGCTTCAGCCACCGAAGTATGAGTACAGTTTGCATTGAATTGTGGGTTATATCAACCCCACAAGTGATCATGGTTCTTCACTCACTACCTCAAGCTGAATCGAGAGCCGAGGGGGTAACGTTAGTGAAATGGACCTCCACTTCAGATGGCAGTCAAACTGCATCCGGCTAGCGCAATGTGGTACCTTCAATTCAAAAGAGCATCATTGAATGTAAAATGTTTAACAGAAACCTCAAGGATTAATGAGCGTAATACTGAGTCTACACTCTTTCTCATAAATTACAAGATTTATCTAATGATTTTATGTTTTTTAACGAATTATGGTGTCTATAAGTTATTTGCTTACTGTTTATTTAAGCATGGTTGATCAGAATAAAATGTATCGGTTAAAGGACCGACTGCTCATGATGTGTCTCTATCCCAAATTATGTTTTCATTTTTTTAATCACCCAACCGAATTTCTAGCCACAGTCAATACATAAAATAGATATGTGCGTCAGTGGCACATTTGTGCATCAGTGGTCCCTTTGGTGATAGGGAAAATGTTTCTAGAACATGGTCACGTAAAGTTACCTCACTGAAACTGGGGTAAGGTTTGAAGGTCAGTATCATTGATTCTAGGTGCATCTAACACCTGCTTCATCATCTTATTTTCTCAGACTTCTGGGGAGTTTTTTCTTATTGACATATTGCCTCACCTTTCTGTGTGGTCTGGCATCACTTTGCCAGTGTTTCCTAGTGATTGAAATAGCCTAAAAGACAGCATCAATCATCTATATTATATAGAGAATAATTCTCTCCAAAGCTTTCTTTACTGCAAGTAAATAACCTCACCCTTGTGCTTCATACTTACATTACAGCACATAGTAGGATAGGTATAAAAGGAATAATACTTTATCAGAAACCCTATTTACACAAGGTAAATAACCCATGTGTTTTATACTTACTTTTTCTCTCTGGAGCACATGCCACCTTCATACACCTCACACTGAGCCCATTTTAGGGAGGGGAAGAGCAGTCATTACTACTCTCATAATCATGACTTATATACTGTATCTCATAATAGTGTCTTACTATCTCATTATTATGACTTACATATCAGTATGAGCTCCATTCAAGACTATCCTATCAATGTGATCTGAAGAACTATAATATCCTATGTTTCTCTGAGTTGTGGCTGAACAAGAAAATGGTAAATATAAATCTAGCTGGTTTTTCTTTACATCGGCAGCACAGAACGGCAGAGTTGGTAAAGCTCAAGGGAGGGTGCGTTTGTATTTGTATTTATTATGGATTACCATTAGCTGCTGGCAAAGCAGCAGCTACTCTTCCTGTGGTCCAGAAAAATGAAGGCAGTTTATACCATTTTAAAAACATTACAATACATTCACAGATTTCACAACACACTATGTGCCCTCAGGCCCCTAATCCACCACTACAACATACTGCATCTACAGTACAGTACAAAATCCATGTGTATGTATAGTGTGTCTGTTATCATGTGTGTGTGTTTGTGTGTGTTTATGCATGTGTCTGTGCCAATGTTTGTGTTGCTTCACAATCCCCGCTGTTCCATGAGTTTTTTTTAATCTGTTTTTGAAATCTAATTTACCTGCTTGTATCAGTAACTTGATGTGGAATAGAGTTCCATGTAGTCATTGCTCTATGCAGTACTTTGTGCCTCCCATAGTCTGTTCTGGACTTGGGGACTGTGAAGAGACCTCTTGTGGGATGTCTTGTGGGGTATGCATGGGTGTCCGAGCTGTGTGCAAGTAGTTTAGACAGACAGGTCGGTGTATTCAACATGTCAATATCTCTCATAAATAAAAGTAATGATGAAGTCAATCTCTCCTCCACTTTCACCCAGGAGAGATTGACATGCATATTATTAATATTAGCTCTCTGTGTACATCCAAGGGCCAGCCGTGCTGCCCTGTTCTGAGCCAATTGCAATTTTCCTAAGTTATTTTCTGTAGCACCTGACCATACAACTGAACAGTAGTCAAGGTATGACAGAACTAGGGCCTGTAGGACCTGCCTTGTTGATAGTGTTGTTAAGAAGGCAGAGCATCGCTTTATTATAGACAGACTTCTCCCTATCCATCGCCGCTCCACCTTTCATTTTCCATTTGTTTTGTCTTGTTTTCTCGCACACCTGGTTCACATTCCCTCATCAAACTAAATGTATATTACCCTATGTTTCCCCCATGTCTGTGTGTGGAATTGTTATTTGTGTAGGGTGTTATGCTACAGGCTGGCTTGCGCTAGGTTTGTTTCAAACCTAGGTTTGTTTGTCTTGTTTAATCCGATTCATGTTACCGTGGTTGTGCTTTGTGCTGACTCGCCTGTGCCTTTGGGCCAGGGTGTAAATTAAAGTTCTCCGGTTATCACCCATCTCTGCTCTCCTGCGCCTGACTTCCCAGAAACCAGTCAGTCACCCCGTTACAGAATTCCACACCCATCAATGGAGTCAACAGGAGCGGGTGCCCCCGTCGTGGGGGTAGAGGAGCACGTCCAGGAGCACGCGGCGATGCTTCACCATCTCGGCGCTGTGATGAACCGTGTCATCCAGACTATGGACCGCTGGGAGAGACAGGGAGTACCTCCAGCGCCTCCACCAGCACAACCTAGGTCTCCAATACTCGCCTCCCCTGCTCCTGGTCCCAGTGGGATTCGTCTCGCTTTTTTAGGGAGTTTGATGGGACGGTGGCATGCTGCCAGGGGTTCCTGCTGCAGCTGGACCTGTATCTGGGGACCGTCCACCCGGCTCCTTCGGGACGCGAGAGGGTGTCCGCCCTCGTTTCGTGCCTCTCGGGGAAAGCCCTGGAGTGGGCTAACGCCATGTGGGTAGAAGGAGATGCGGCGCTGAACCACTTCGAGGAGTTCACCCGGTGAACATCTCTTCCACCTGAGGCAGGGGACGAGGAGCGCCCAGGAGTTTGCCCTGGACTTTCAGCATGCTTATAGGGAAGGACACTCAACAAGCACAGAATTTACACAAATGACTGACGATTGGCTGAAAGAAATTGATGATAAAATGATTGTGGGGGCTGTCTTGTTAGACTTCAGTGCAGCTTTTGACATTATCGATCATAGTCTGCTGCTGGAAAAACGTGTGTGTTATGGCTTTACACCCCCTGCTTTAATGTGGATAAAGAGTAACTTGTCTAACAGAACGCAGAGGGTGTTCTATAATGGAAGCCTCTCAAATATAATCCAGTTAGAATCAGGAATTCCCCAGGGTAGCTGTTTAGGCCCCTTGCTTTTTTCAATTTTTACTAACGACATGCCACTGACTTTGAGTAAAGTCAGATTGTCTATTTATGCAGATGACTCAACGCCATACACGTCAGCTACTACAGCGACTGAAATGACTGCAACACTCAACAAAGAGCTGCAGTTAGTTTCAGAGTGGGTGGCAAGGAATAAGTTAGCCCAAAATATGTCTAAAACTTAAAGCATTGTATTTGGAACAAAACACTCACTAAACCCTAAACCTCAAATAAATATTGTAATAAATAATGTGGAAATTGAGAAATTTGAGATGACTAAACTGCTTGGAGTAACCCTGGATTATATACTGTCATGGTCAAAGCATATTGATACAACAGTAGCTAGGATGGGGAGAAGTCTGTCCATAATAAAGCACTGCTCTGCTTTCTTAACAACACTATTAACAAGGCAGGTCCTACAGGCCCTAGTTTTGTCGCACCTGGATTGCTGTTCAGTCATGTGGTCAGATGCCACAAAGAGGAACTCAGGAAAATTGCAATTGGCTCAGAACAGGGCAGCGCGGCTTGTCCTTAAATGTACATGGAGAGCTAACATTAATGATTGGCATGTCAGTCTCTCATGGCTCAAAGTGGAGAAGAGATTGACTTCATCACTACTTGTTTTTGTAAGAGTTGTTGACAAGCTGAAGGCGCCAAGCTGTCTGTTTAAACTACTTGCACACAGCTCGGACACCCATACATACCCCACAGACATGCCACCAGAGGTCTGTTCACAATCACCAAGTCCAGAACAGACTACGGGAGGCACACAGTGCTAGATAGAGACATGACTACATGGAACTCTATTCCACAACCAAGTAACTGACACAAGCAGTAGAATCAGATTTCAAAAACAGATTAAAAAAACACCTTATGGAACAACAAGGACTGTGAAGAAACACACACACAGGTACAGATACACGCATACTCACACATACATTTTGTGTTGTAGATATGTGGTGGTGTGACAGTGTTATATGATGTACTGTTTTATGTTTTGTTTTATGTGTAATATAAGTGTCTTAATGTGTTTGGACCGCAGGAAGAGTAGCTGCTGCCTTAGCAGGAACTAATGGGGATCCCTATAAAATACAAATACAGGGCTTGCAAACTATTATGGATTATAAAGGGAAACTCAGCCGGAGAGCTGTCCAGGAATGCGAGTCTACCAGACAAGCTAAATACCTTCTATGCTGCTACAAGGCTAGCAACACTGAACCATGCATGAGAGCACCAGCTGTTCCGGACGACTGTGTGATCACGCTCTCCGTAGCCAATGTGAGTAAGACCTGTAAACAGGTTAACATTCACAAGGCCACAAAGCCAAACTGATTACCAGGACGCGTACTCAGAGCATGCACTGACCAACTGGCAAGTGTCTTCACTGATATTTTCATCCTCTCCTTGAACCAGTCTGTAGTACCTACATGTTTTAAGCAGACCACTATAGTCCCTGTGCCTAAGAATATCAAGGTAGCCTGTTTAAATAACTATTGCCCCGGAGCACTCACATCTGTAGCCATGAAATGCTTTGAAAGGCTGGTCATGGCTCACATCAACCCCATAATCTCAGACACCCTGGACCCACTCCAATTTGCATACCGCCCTAACAGATCCACAGATGAAGCAATCTCTATTGCACTCCAAGACAAAGGAGCTGATCGTAGACTACAGAATGGCTGAGCACGGCCCCATCCACATTGACAGGGCTGTAGTGGAGCATGTCGAGCACTTTAAGTTCCTCTGTGTCCATATCACTAAGGAATTATCAAGGTCCACACACACCAACACTGTCATGAAGAGGACACGACAACGCCTCTTTCCCCTCAGGAGGCTGAAAAGATTTGGCATGAGCCCTCAGATCCGCAGAAAGTTTTACTGCTGCACCACAGAGAGCATCTTGACTGGCTGCATCACTGCTTGGTATGGGAACTGCTTGGCATCCGACCGCAAGGCGCTACAGGGGGTAGTACGTACGGCCCATTGCATCACTGGGCCTGAGCTCCCTGCCATCCAGGATCTCTATACCAGGCGGTGTCAGAGGAAGGGCCTAAAAATTGTCAAAGACTCCAGCCACCCAAGTAGGGCTGGGCACTGTGGCCTATAAATCATATCTAACTTATGGAGATTCACAATATATATCTTGATTTTTAAAATATTTTTCTCTAAACAAGCTTTGTTGCACAATTGAAGGTCAATACACTGCATTTCAAACAGTCCTGAATAATCTAATGAATTCAGGGCTTATAAAATTATACCGAGGCTAAACATAAGCCTTCAACCATAAGACCCACTAATAATTTAATTATTTTATCAAAATAGTGTAACCTAATTTGTTTGCAATAATCATTGATCTGGCTTTCAAGTCTGTCTATGAAAATGCAGTTTTTGTTACAAATCTAACCAGAACCATGCACAATGCACATCCACTAATAATGACCAACTTCTGGTAGCAGGCATTATAGAAAATGAACATAGGTCACTCAAGCACAAGTCCACTGCTAGTGAGTAGCCAGTTAGTCTTTATATTTAAAGTCTAGCCAACGTGGATCTATTTGCTTGCTAACAATGAATACACCTTCCTGTCTATCTCTAACTGTTTGAACAACAGCCTGTTCACTTTGTTTAGATGTTGAAATCAAGTGGCCTGCCTGGATAGGAAGATGATTATTTATCAGAATGAGAAAGTGTTGCCAATTCCTTATGCAAATAGATATGTTTATGCTCATTGGATTAAATACATTTTGTCTCACCCATCTACACACAATACCCCATAATACCCCATAATACCAGAAGTGTTAAATTAGATATTTGTCTACATCATTTTGAAAGAAAATCAAAAAATGTCTAAGAACATGTTTTCAGACTTTTTTTGATTTGTTTTCTAAATTAAATAGAGAAATATCTTATTTAATTAAATATTTACAATACCTAAGTGAATACATGTGAGAATCACCTTTGGCAGCGATTACAGCTGTGAGTCTTTCTGGGTAAGTCTGTAAGAGCTTTGCACACCAGGATTGTACAATATTTGCACATTATTATTTATTTTTTATTCTTCAAGCTTTGTCAAGTTGGTTGTTGATCACAGCCATTTCCAAGTTTTGCTATAGATTTTAAAGCCACTTTATGTCAAAACTGTAACTTGGCCACTCAGGAACATTCAATGTTGTCTTGATATTGTAAGCCACTCCAGTGTAATTTTGGCCTTGTGTTTTATGTTATTGTCCTGCTGAATGGTGACTTTGTCCCCCAGTGTCTGTTGAAAAGCAGACTCAACCAGGTTTTCCTCTAGGATTTTGCCTGTACTTTGCTCTATTCCATTTCCTATCCTTGCCAATGACAAGCATACCCATAACATGATGCAGCCACCACCATGCTTGAAAATATGAAGAGTGGTACTCAGTGATGTGTTGTCTTGGATTTTCCCCAAACATGATGCTTTGTATTCAGTTTTACTTGAATGCCTTTTTGCAAACAGAATGCATTTTTATGTATACTTTTATTATATACAGGCTTCCTTTTCATTCTGTCATGTAGGTTAGTATTGTGGAGTAACTACAATGTTGTTGATGCATCCTCAGTTCTCCTATTACAGCCATTAAACTCAAAAACTGTTTTAAAGTCACCATTGGCCTCATGGTGAAATCCCTGTGAGGTTTTCTTCCTCTCCGGCGACTGAGTTAAAAAGGACACCTGTATCTTTGTAGTGACTGGGTGTATTGCTACACCATCCAAAGTGTAATTAATAACTTCACCATGCTCAAATGGATATTCAATGTCTGCTTTTTTATTTTTACCCAATCAATCAATATTTATTTTTAAAGCCCTTCTTACATCAGCTGATGTCACAAAGTGCTGGAGAGAAACCCAGCCTAAAACCCCAAACAGCAAGCAATGCAGGTGTAGAAGCACGGTGGCTAGAAAAAACTCCCTAGAAATGCCAGAACCTAGGAAGAAACCTAGAGAGGAACCAGGCTTTGATGGGGTGCTCCTATCACTAGGTGCTCTTCTTTGCAAGGCATTGGAAAACCTCTCTGGTCTTTGTGGTTAAATCTGTTTGAAATTCACTGCTTGATTGAGGGATCTTACAGATAATTATATGTGGGGGGGGGGGGGGGGTACAGAGATGAGGTAGTCATAAAAATTAATGTTAAACTATTATTGCACACAGAGTCCATGTAACTTATGTGACTTGTTAAGCACATTTTTACAAACATATTTAGGCTTGCCATAATAAAGTTTTTTTTGACTAAAAACATTTCAGCTTTTCATTTATCAATTTGTAAAAAATTAAAAAACATAATTCCATTTTGACATTATGGGGTATTGTGTGTAGGCCAGTGACACAGAATCTCAATTTAGTAAAGTGATGTGAATAGAACCAACTTTCTGAAGGCATTGTACATATCTACATTTGTAACGTTCGTCGTATGGAGGAGACCAAGGCACAGCGTGATATGAATACATATTACTTTTAATAAAGATGGACACTAAACAAACTTACAAAACAAACCGAACGAATAATACTAATGCAGACACAGGCAACTAGACATAGACAATAACCCACAAAATACCCAAAGAAGATGGCTGCCTAAATATGATTCCCAATCAGAGACAACGATAATCACCTGCCTCTGATTGAGAACCAATCTAGGCAACCATAGACATATAAACACCTAGATGATAAACAACCCCATAAACATAAAAAAACCCTAGACAACACAAAACACATACATCACCCATGTCACACCCTGACCTAACCAAAACAATTAAGAAAACAAAGAATACTCAGGTCAGGGCGTGACAGTACCCCCCCACAAAGGTGCGGACTCCGGCCGCAAAACCTAATCTAAAGGGGAGGGTCCGGGTGGGCCTTTTTCATGGCGGCGGTTCGGGTGCAGGACGGGGACCCTCGCAGCGGACCCCGAACGGAAGATCATTGTAGAGGGCGTCACTGGACTGAGGTGCGGCTCTGGCAGATCCGGACAGGAGGGAGATTACAGCATCACCGGCGTGACAGGCGGCATCGGCAGCTCCTGGTTGGCTGACGGCTCTGGCGGCTCCTGGCTGGCTGACGGCTCTGGATGCTCCTGGCTGGCTGACGGCTCTGGATGCTCCTGGCTGGCTGACGGCTCTGGATGCTCCTGGCTGGCTGACGGCTCTGGATGCTCCTGGCTGGCTGACGGCTCTGGATGCTCCTGGCTGGCTGACGGCTCTGGCGGCTCCTGATTGGCTGGCGGCTCAAGACTGGAGGGCGACTCTGGCGGGCCCGGACTGGAGGGAGACTCTGGCAGGCCCGGACTGGAGGGAGACTCTGGCAGGCCCGGACTGGAGGGAGACTCTGGCGGGCCCGGACTGTGACCCGTCGTGGTAGACTCCGGACTGCGACCCGTCGTGGTAGGTTTCGGACTGTGACCCGACGTAGGAGGTTCTGGTCTGCTTCCCGTCGTAGGAGGTTCCGGTCTGCTTCCCGTCGTAGAGGTTCCGGTCTACGGCCCGTCGTATGAGGTTCCGGTCTGCGGCCCGTCGTATGAGGTTCCGGTCTGCGGCCCGTCGTAGGAGGTTCCGGTCTGCGGCCCGTCGTAGGAGGTTCCGGTCTGCGGCCCGTCGTAGGAGGTTCCGGTCTGCGGCCCGTCGTAGGAGGTTCTGGTCTGTGGCCTGTCGTAGAAGGTTCCGGTCTGTAGACTGTTGCCGGACTGGGTACTGTTGCCGGATGCTCTGGACTGGGTACTGTTGCCGGATGCTCTGGACTGGGTACTGTAGCCGGACGCTCTGGGCTCGGTACTGTAGCCGGACAATCTGGACTGGCGAGGCGCACTGTAGGCCTGGTGCGTGGTGCCGGCACTGGTGGTACTGGGCCGAGGACATGCACCTCAGGGCGAGTGCGGGGAGGAGGAACAGGGCGTACTGGACTGCCGAGGTGCACTAGGCCTGGGCGAGTGCAAGGAGCAGGAATAGGGAGTACTGGATCCTGGAGACGCAGGCCTGGCGTGGTGCCGGCACTGTGGTGCCGGCACTGGGAGATACCGGGATCTGGAGACGCACTGGTGGCCTCGGGCGAGTGCGGGGAGGAGGAACAGGGTGTACAGGGCTCTGGAGACGCACAGGAAGCCTGGTGAGTGGTGTTGGCACTGGTGGTAACAGGCTGGGGACATGCACCTCAGGGCGAGTGCGGGGAGCAGACACAGGACGTACTGGGCTGTGGAGGCATATTGGAGGTCTGGAATGTAAAGCTGTCACAACACGTCCTGACTGGATGCTCATTCTAGCCCGGCCAATGCGAGGAGCTGGAATATAGCGCACCGGGCTAGAAATGCGCACTGGAGACACCATGCGCATCTCTGCATAACACATGCCTGACAAGTTACATGCTCCCCACGGTAAGCACGAGGAGTTGGCTCAGGTCTCCTACCTGACTTAGCCAATCTCCTCGTGTGCCCATCCAAAACATTTCTTGGGGCTGCCTCTCGGGCTTCCATGCTAGCCGTGTACCCTTATATCTTCGCCGTTCCTCCATTCTCCTGTATCCCGCCTCGCACTGTTCCAAAGAATCCCATGCAGGCTCTGGCCCTCTCCCTGGATCAATCGACCAACTCTCAATCTCCTCCCAGGTTGTTACCCATTCTTCCTTCTCCCCGGTCCATCTCTCCATTAAGCGCTGTTCCTCCCAATCACTCTGCTTGGTCCTTTTAAGGTGGGTTATTCTGTCACGTTTGTCGTATGGAGGAGACCAAGCCGCAGCGTGATATGAATACATATTACTTTTAATAAAGACGGACACTAAACAAACTTACAAAACAACAAACCGAACGTGAAGCTATATAATACTAATACAGGCAACAAGACATAGACAATTACCCATGAAATACCCAAAGAAGATGGCTGCCTAAATATGGTTCCCAATCAGAGACAACGATAAACACCTGCCTCTAATTGAGAACCAATCTAGGCAACCATAGACATATATAAACACCTAGATGATAAACAACCCTATAAACCTACAAAACCCCTAGACAGTACAAAAACACATACATCACCCATGTCACACCCTGACCTAACCAAAACAATAAAGAAAACAAAGAATACTCAGGTCAGGGCGTGACAACATTACCTTAATTACCTCGTACCCTTGCACATTGACTCGGCACTGGTACCCCATGTATATAGCCAAGTTATTGTTACTCATTGTGTATTTATTCCTTGTGTTATTATTTCGCTATTTTTCTATTGTTTCTCTTTTTTTTCTCTGCATGGTAGGGAAAGGCCCATAAGTAAGCATTTCACTGTTAGTCTACACCTGTTGTAACAACGCATGTGACAAATTTGATTTGATTGATTTTACTTACTATCACATAACTATAATGACTTAGTATCGCATTATTACGACTTACTATCTCATAATAATGACTTATGATCTCATAAATATGACTTACAATATCATTATTATCACTATCTCATATGACTTATTATCTCATAATTATGACATGGTATTTAATTATTATGACTTACATATCTAATAATTATGACTTACTGGAAGGATATTGATCTCATCCCGTCAGTAGAGGATGCCTGGTTATTTTTTTTAAATGCCTTCCTCACCATCTTAAATAAGCATGCCCCATTCTAGAAATTTAGAACCAGGAACAGAAATAGCCCTTGGTTCTCTCCAGACCTGACTACCCATAACCAACACAAAAACATCCTATGGCGTTCTGCATTAGCATCAAACAGCCCCCGTGATATGCAACTTTTCAGGGAAGCTAGAAACCAATATACACAGGCAGTTAGAAAAACCAAGGCTAGCTTTTTCAAACAGAAATTTGCTTCCTGCAACCAAACTCAAAAAAGTTCTGGGACACTGTAAAGTCCATGGAGAATAAGAACACCTCCTCCCAGCTGCCCACTGCACTGAAGATAGGAAACACTGTCACCACCGATAAATCCACTATAATTGACCATTTCAAAAAGCATTTTTCTACGGCTGGCCATGCTTTCCACCTGGCTACCCCTACCCCGGTCAACAGCACTGCACCCCCCACAGCAACTCGCCCAAGCCTTCCCCATTTCTCCTTCTCCCAAATCCAGTCAGCTGATGTTCTGAAAGAGCTGCAAAATCTGGACCCGTACAAATCAGCCGGGCTAGACAATCTGGACCCTTTCTTTCTAAAATGATCTGCCGAAATTGTTGCCACCCCAATTAGTAGCCTGTTCAACCTCTCATTCATGTCGTTTGAGATTCCCAAAGATTGGAAAGCAGCTGCGGTCATCCCCCTCTTCAAAGGGGGGGACACTCTTGACCCAAACTGCTACAGACCGATATCAATCATACCCTGCCATTCTATGGTCTTCAAAAGCCAAGTCAACAAACTTGGCTTTCGCTATGCAATCTGGGTTCAGAGCTAGTCATGGGTGCACCTCAGCCACACTCAAGGTCCTAAACGATATCTTAACCGCCATCGATAAGAAACAATACTGTGCAGCCGTATTCCTTGACCTGGCCAAGGCTTTCGACTCTGTCATTCACCACATCCTCATCGGCAGACACGACAGCCTTGGTTTCTCAAATGATTGCCTCGCCTGCTTCACCAACTACTTCTCTGATAGAGTTCAGTGTGTCAAATCGGAGGGTCTGTCGTCCGGGCCTCTGGCTGTCTCTATGGGGGTGCCACAGGGTTCAATTCTTGGACCGACTCTCTTCTCTGTATACATCAATGATGTCATTCTTGCTGCTGGTGATTCTCTGATCCACCTCTACACAGACGACACCCTTCTGTATACTTCTGGCCCTTCTTTAGACACTGTGTTAAGAACCCTCCAGACGAGCTTCAATGCCAAACAACTCTCCTTCCGTGGCCTCCAATTGCTCTAAAATACATGTCAAACTAAATGCATGCTCTTCAACCGATCGCTGCCTGCACCTGCCCGCCTGTCCAACATCACTACTCTGGACGGCTCTGACTTAGAATATGTGGACAACTACAAATACCTAGGCGTCTGGTTAGACTGTAAACTCTCCTTCCAAACTCACATCAAACATATCCAATCCAAAGTTAAATCTCGAATTGGCTTCCTATTTCACAACAAAGCATCCTTCACTCATGCTGCCAAACATACCCTTGTAAAACTGACCATCCTACCAATCATCGACTTCGGCGATGTAATTTACAAAATAGCCTCCAATACCCTACTCAATAAATTGGATGCAGTCTATCACAGTGCCATCAGTTTTGTCACCAAAGCCCCATATACTACCCACCACTGCGACCTGTACACTCTCGTTGGCTGGCACTCGCTTCATACTCGTCACCAAACCCACTGACTCCAGGTCATCTACAAGACCCTGCTAGGTAAAGTCCCCCCTTATCTCAGCTCGCTGGTCACCATAGCAGCACCCACCTGTAGCACGCGCTCCGGCGGGTATATCTCTCTGGTCACCCCCAAAACCAATTCTTCCTTTGGCCGCCTCTCCTTCCAGTTCTCTGCTGCCCATGACTGGAACGAACTACAAAAATCTCTGTAACTGGAAACACTTATCTCCCTCACTAGCTTTAAGCACCAGCTGTCAGAGTAGCTCACAGATTACTGTACCTGTACATAGCCCATCTATAATTTAGCCTAAACAACTACCTCTTTCCCTACTTTATTAATTTATTTTGCTCCTTTGCACCCCATTATTTCTATCTCTACTTTGCACATTCTTCCACTGCAAATCAACCATTCCAGTGTTTTTCTTGCTATATTGTATTTACTTTGCTACCATGGCATTTTTTTTGCCTTTACCTCCCTTATCTCACCTCACTTGCTCACATTGTATAAAGACTTATTTTTCTACTGTATTATTGACTGTATGTTTGTTTTACTCCATGTGTAACTTTGTGTTGTTGTATGTCGAACTGCTTTGCTTTATCTTGGCCAGGTCGCAATTGTAAATGAGAACTTGTTCTCAACTTGCCTGCCTGGTTAAATAAAGGTGAAATAAAAAAATAAAAATAGTATCTCATTATTATCACTATATCATAAATATGACTTAATATCTCATAATTATCACTTTAAATCTCACAATAATGACTTACAATCTCATTATTATGACTTACTATCTCGTAATTATGATTTTATCTCTAATAATAGGATTTACAATCTCATATTTATGACTTACTATCTCATTATTATCACTAACTCATAAATATGACTTACTATTTCATAATTATGACTTTATATCACATAATAATGACTTTGTATTTCTTAATTAGGACATAGTATCTCATTATTATGACTTACATATCTCATAATTATGACTTACTATCTCACAATAATGACTTACTTTCTCACAACAATAACTTAGTATCTCATAATTATGATTTAGTAATCCATTATTATGACTTACATATCTAATAATTATGACTTACTTTCTCATAATGACTTGCTATCTCATAATTACTTTATATCTCATAATAATGACTTACAATTTCATAATTATGACTTACTATCTCCTTATTATGACTAACTATCCCATAATGACTTACTATCTCATAATTATGATTTACTATTGCATAACTCCTAGTCAGATTTTTTTGGTGTTTTTTTTGGGGGGGGGCAGCTTCCATAAGTTCCACTTCTTTAAAGACCTTATTGTTTTCTAGATGTGCTCTTGACTAGAAATAATATTACCAACACAAATGACTGTTCCTTGTTTAACTTTCTCAACGGCACCAGATTGCTATAATTTATGTGATTAGCTGATATGTAAAATACCTATCCAGGCGTTGTAAAATATGGTATGCGTCAGCAATGTCTGGGCAGGAGAATACAACCTAATAAGTGTTAAGAGGGAGGATAATGTCAAACAGGCTAGGATTTGTTTCACGAAAAAGATCTGTGAATCAGTGAGGCAATAGATGGCACCAGTGAACCGTTGTAACACTGGTGACACTTATTACAATGACGCTGTCAATATAGTAGCCTATGTAGAAATAACTGTCACCAAAATTAAACCGACATTTGTTAAAAATGGGTTCTCTAATGTCAAGTCCCAACGCATAGGCTTTGGCTATATGATCCATGGCATAACATTCGCTTAGATTTGAAATGTGTCCATATTACATGAAAAGGTAGAGCGCGGCTTTTGATCTGAAAACATCAGTGGAAAGTACTTGATATCTTGGACACTAATTACAATGCATACATTGAACGTTGTAATATGCGAAACTGTTTCTTTATTTTTCTCACGCACTTACTAGGCAAGGCTCTCTTTCGTAAGCGCAAATTCAAAACGTCACAAGGCGTCCTCTGCGCTCGCGCCCCCCAGTGTTTCTCGCGCCCGCCTGCGCCTTGTTCTGAAGCTAAGCTAGCTAGAATCACCTCGAGACGGACAGTGCATTTTTGTGGAGTAGTGACAAGAAAATGGCGGAGTGAGTGGGTTGCGCTTTGAAGGAAAGCAGCGACCCTAGGTTTCCGTAAAATATAATACGAACAAAGGAGAGTCACATAAAAGCTGTAACTTTCATCGAAAATTTGACAAACAAGAACAATATTGCCCCTCTCGCGGAGGTGGTACAAACAGATTATCGAACCAGGCTTCGCAGTACCACTGGTGTCATTTCGATAGCTCGACGCTAGCAGGCTAGCGACGAGGCACTGGGCGACGGACTAACACGGCACATTAGAAGTGTTTTCAGAATAATTGTTTGGCCTTTTTCGTGATAAGTGTTGGGTTTATTTTGTATGTTTTTTACTAGCTAGCTTGTGAATATCGCATGAGAATAAACAAAGTCTGTCCTAGTTCGCTAACATTACATTGTTTCAAGTACATAGCCTACGACCAACCAGGATTGTATGTTCACGATATGTTCTGATAACGAGCTGGCCGAGTAGGGGAACCGACGGAGCAGTCCCAGAAAATACTATTTTAAACTGATTGGGGTTGCTCGTGATTTTGAGGATATGGCAAGCAGCAGCGGCTCAAAAGCCGAATTCATTGTTGGTGGAAAATACAAACTTGTCAGAAAAATTGGATCTGGATCATTTGGTGACATATACCTGGCGATCAACATCACAAATGGAGAGGTAATAAACATTTAACTAGTGCTTAACTTAGTGTTCGCTGTGTTAACCAACAGCCAAGCCGACTCAGAGATTGAACAGAAGATTGCTTAGCCTTCCTAACGTTAGCTAGCTAAGTTAGCTGAAATATTTGCCAACGATGCTCAATGAATACCCAGCTAAAATTAGCCTAGCTAGCTAACTGTCATGTAAGATACTTGTCGATATTGGCCACACTAAAACGTGTGACGGACTACATAACGTTCGTTTCTTAGAAATAACACGTTTGTTGTACCTAGTTAGTAAATTACGATAGACTATGCATCTGTGACGTTAATAACTAAACACTGCCTAGCTAACGTGGCTAGTCTAAAGTGTTACTAACTCGGTGGACTACTACGTTAGCTAACTTACTGATCATTTTGTTTTACAGGAGGTAGCTGTAAAATTGGAATCTCAGAAAGCCAGACACCCACAGTTGTTATATGAAAGCAAACTGTACAAAATATTACAAGGAGGAGTTGGAATCCCACACATAAGGTAATATACGTTTTCATTATTTTGGACAATTTAATATCGGAGTTGTATGTGGAGTAAAGTCATAGCTAATTGTACAGTATTTGTACAGTTACATTTCTCATGCAAACATGTCTGGTTTACTTCCATATGCCAGTTGTAGTTGGTAAGTTAAGCTAGTTAGCTGGCATTAGTTAGCTTTAATCGCCAAGGCTTCATGATTTTCCTTGATCTTTGCTTATGTAAACGTTCCACTTACATTCCCTTTTAACGTCAATATTATTCTATTGACCAATCCTTCATGAGCCATGTATATTTTCACAATGTGTGTTCACTGCTCTAGTTTTAACGTGCAAAAAAATCACCAGGCCACGAAAAAAAATCGGTGTGCTGGAAATGGCCGCTCCTCTTTTATTGTTTGTTCCAACATGTCTTCCTTCCCTGTTAGGAAATGGCGGCTCAGCACTAGCGAAAACAACTAGCTATCTGGGCCAATTGCTTTTGTCTCAAGGTGACTTCAACGCTGAAGTAGGACCGTATCTCGCTCTCATTAAACACCTACAATTAGTTTATTTTAGATTTCATAGGTTATAGGGCAATATGTAGAGTATAACTTGGGTAATGGGTTAGTTCACTGACACATTGGTGAAATTAATAATCGAGGCAGGCAGGCTGTAAACTGGCTGTGCACGTTTAAAACAACTGAGTTAGGCTCAATTACCCAGTTGACTTATAATTTATCAATATTATCAGTGATACACAATTGTTTTATGGTGTTGTGACAAGAAACACCACTTGTTTGCATTTGACTTGGAAAAGGGACATAAGGATACTAAAGCCATCAAAGATGATAGGATCAACTTTAATGTCCCCAAGGTGAAAATTCTTGGACACAGTACTGCCGTTTACAAAATACACTGTACATTACACATTCAGCATAATACATGCATTAAACCTTACCCAACGTACACATTGTGCACTTCTCAAATAGCCACATGCATAATACATATTGCACATTTCTCCTATATACTGAATGTAGGGAAATGTGGAATATGTATGTGGCTATTTTAAGATTGTGTGGAGGCGAAAGAAACGCACACCTGCTTTGGCGGGGTGCTGGCTTGGGTAGAACACTTGAAAAAGAAAAGGAGAGCCGCACACTAGGAGCTCAGATGCAATAATGCCCCTTCATCCTGGAACATGCTTCAAAATATATTCAAGTTGGGAGATTTAGTGCCCTTGTTGATCAGTCTAAAAACGGGCAACACGGTTTGTGATAGCTGCAGTTGTTTCTAATCTTCAATTGTATCTGCGACTTGTGACCGTTTTTTAACGAGTATATTCTGTAATTTTCTGTCATTTATGTACACGTTGCTATTTCCCTTTTGCTTTCTTGCCAGGTCACCTTGTAAAATATGCTTTTAACCTCCAATGGGTTTTACTTGGTTAAATAAAGGTAAAACATTTTTTAATAATTTAATTACCAACATTTCAACAGACATGCTTGTCTTCATCAGGGTATAATGACAAACACTGCGGGTCACTAGTTTGTATAGTTTTGAGGGAAACACAGGTGTCTGTAATCATGGCTGGGTGTGGCTTGATTTCATTGGGTCATTTACAGATAAACACTACTGGTGAGTAGTTGTTTTTTTTAACCTTTTTACCTTTATTTAACAAGGCAAGTCAGTTAAGAACAAATTCTTATTTTAAATGACGGCCTAGGAACTGCCTGTTCAGGGGCGGAACGACAGATTTGTACCTTGTCAGCTCGGGGGATTTGAACTTGCAACCTTCCGGTTGCTAGTCCAACGCCCTAACCACTAGGCTACCCTGCCGCCACACAAATAGAATCATGTCGTAATAAAGAAAGTGTTAAATAAATCAATGTTATAGTTGAGATTCTTCAAATTGCCACCCTTTGCCTTGATGACAGCTTTGCACACACTTGGCATTCTCTCAACCAGCTTCATGGGATAGTCACCTGGAGTGCATTTCAATTAACAGTTGTGCCTTAAATGTTAATTTGTGGAATATTTTAATGTTTGAGCCAAACTTTGCACACTCTTGGCATTCTCTCAACCAGCTCCACCAGGAATGCTTTTCCAACAGTCATGAAGGAGTTCTCACATATGCTGAGCACTTGTTGGCTGCTTTTCCTTCAATCTACGGTCCGACTCATCCCAAACCATCTCAATTTGGTTGGGGGATTGTGGAGGCCTGTTCATCTGATGCAGCACTCCATCACTCTCCTTGGTAGAATAGCCCTTACACAGCCTGTAGGTGTGTTGGGTCATTGTCCTGTTGAAAAACAAATGATAGTCTCACTAAGCCGAAACCAGATGGGATGGTGTTTCACTGCAGAATGCTGTGGTAGCCTTGCTGGTTAAGTGTGCCTTGAATTTTAAATAAATCAGTGTCACCAGCAAAGCACCATCACACCACCACCTCCATGCTTTACGGTGGGAAATAAATCTCCGATTTGGACTCTAGACCAAAGGACAATTTTCCACCAGTCTAATGTCCATTTCTCGTTTCTTGGCCCAAGCAAGTCTCTTCTTATTGGTGTGGTTTCTTTGCAGCAATTTGACCATGAAGGCCTGATTCATAGTCTCTGAACAGTTGATGTTGAGATGTGTTTGTTACTTGTACTCTGTGAAGCATTTATTTGGGCAACAATTTCTGAGACTGGTAACTCCAATGAACTCCGGGTCTTCCATTCCTATGGCGGTCCTTATGAGAGCTAGTTTCATCATGGTGCTTGATGGTTTTTGTGACTGCACTTGAAGAAACTTTCGAAGTTCTTAATTTTCTGTATTGACTGACCATGCCTTAAAGTAATGATGGACTGTCATTTCTGTTTGCTTATTTGAGCTGTTCTTACCATAATATGGACTTGGTCTCTTACCAAATAGGGCTATCTTCTGTACCCACTACCTTGTCACCACACAACTGATTGACTCAAACGCATTAAGATGGAAAGATATTCCACAAATTAATTTTTAACAAGGCACACCTGTTAATTGAAAGGCATTGCAGGTGTCTTTCCCATAAAGCTGGTTGAGAGAATGCCAAGTGTGCAATGCTCAAGGCAAATGGGTGGCTATTTGAAGAATCTCAAATATAATTGGATTTGTTTAACACTTTTTTTGGTTACTACATGATTCCAAATGTTATTTCATAGTTTTGATGTCTTCATTATTATGCTACAATGTAGAAAATAGTAAAAATAAAGAAACCCTTGAATGAGTAGGTGTTCTAAAACTTTTGACCGGTAGTGTAAATAGAACGTATAAAAGCATGAATGGATAACATACCATATATGAGGTTGTGAACATAGCTAGATTCTGGTTAAAATGTTGTACCTATTTGTTTCAGGTAGGGTTCTGTCAATGCTGTTTAGGCCTAATGGTGAATAGTTCATGCCTAGATTTACGCTGGGATATTGCCGTGGTTGAGGGTCAGGGTACTTTTGAATGTTTTTACAAAAAAATGTATTAAACTAGCCAAGTCAGTTAAGAAAATTCTTATTTACGATAGCGGCCAAACCCGGATGACGCTGGGCCAATTGTGCGCCGCCCTAAAAAACCTTCAAACACAGCTGGATGTGATGCAGCCTGGTTTCGAACCAGGGGCTGTAGTGATGCCTGTTGCACTGAGATGCAGTGCTTCAAACCGCTGTGCCACTTGGGTGCCCTTGATCATTAGGCTCTGATATTTAGAATGATTTAATAGAAAGATAAGACTACTGGCCCCTCCATGACCCTTCTGGATAACTTTTTCCCCACCTTCTAACGAAGCCTATTTACAGTGCCTTTGGAAAGTTTTCAGAACCCTCGACTTTGTCCACATTTTGTTACATTACAGCCTGTTCTAAAATGGGTTAAATAAATATTCTCAGCAACCTGCACACAATACCCCATAATGACAATTGAAAAACAGTTATTTAGACATGTTTTCAAATGTATTAAAAATAAACATACCTTTTATTTACACAAGTATTCAGACTCTTTGCTATGAGAGTCGACATTGAGCACAGGTGCATCCTGTTTCCATTGGTCATCCTTGAGATGATCCTACAACTTGATTGGACTCCACCTGTGGCACACGCTTGTCCATTTAAGGTCACAGCAAAACCCAAGCCATGGGGTTGAAGGAATTGTCAATAGAGCTCCTAGACAGGATTGTGTCGAGGCACATCTGGGGAAGGGTACCAAAAAATGCATTATTGAAGGTCCGCAAGAACACTGTGGCCTCCATCATTCTTAAATCGGAGAAGTGTGGTGGCAGCAACATGCTATGGGGATTTTTTTCAGCGGTATGGGCTGGGAGTTGTCCTGATCGAGTCAAAGATGAACAGAGAAAAGTATAGGGAGATCTGTATTTTTAATTTAAAATAAAGTTCTCCCCAATTTCGTGGTATCCAATTTCTGGTAGTTACTGTCTTCTCATCGCTACAACTCCCACACGGACTCGGGAGAGGGGAAGGTTGAGAGCCATGCGTCCTCTGAAACAACCCAACCAAGCCACATTGCTTCTTAACACAGCGTGCATCCAACCTGGAAGCCAGCCGCACCAATGTGTCTGAGGAAACAACGTACACCTAGTGACCTGGTCAATGTGCATTGCGCCCGGCCCGCCACAGGGTCGCTAGTGCGCGATGAGACAAGGATATCCCTGCCGGCCAAACACTCCCTAACCTGGACGACGTTAGGCCAATTGCGCACTGCCCTATGGGCCTCTCGGTCGTGGCCAGCTGCTACAGAGCCTGGGCTCTAACCCAGAGTCTCTGGTGGCACAGCTCGCACTGCGTTGCAGTGCCTTGGACCACTGCGCCACCCGGGAGGCCCAGTATAGGGAGATCCTTGATGAAATCCTGCTCCAGAGCGCTCAGGACCTCCAACTTGGGGCGATGGCTCATCGTCCAAGAGGACAACGACCCTAAGCACAAAGCAGGCTTTGGGACAAGTCTTGGAATGTTCTTGAGTGGCCTAATGTGCAGCAACGCTCTCCCTCTAACCTGACAGGGCTTGAGAAGACCTGCAGAGAGGAATGGGAGTAACTCCCCAAATACAGGTGTGCCAAGCTTGTAGCGTCATACCCAAGAAGACTTGAAGCTGTAATTGATTCAACAAAGTACTGAGTAAAAAGGGTCTGAATAGTTGTGATTTATGGTTTTAATTTTTAACAAATGTGCAAAAAATTTCTAAACCTCTTTTTGCTTTGTCATTATAGAGTATTGTGTGTATCTCGAGGGGGAAAAATATGAAATGCTCTAACGTAACACAATGTGGGAAAAAGTCAAAGGGGTCTACATACTTTGTGAATGCACTGTATACATTGTTGAATATTATGCACTACCCAACTAGAACAATTTAGACTAGATATGTTGGGGCTGCCACACTATTTTATCTGCTGTTCTGTACTCTCATAGCCAGTTGTTTTTAGGTACATCAGCATCTGGCTGGTGCACCTGTCTAGGGACCTTTCTGTTATGTAACTCACCTGACATTTTCTTTCCACAATGAGAGTTGGAAGGTTTGATCTGGAAAGTTCTCCAATGCTTTTCCCATCTCCTGTTTTCATCACATTTTAATTAGACCTACTTATACCCATTTCAGACAGAATATGTGATGATACATGTAAACAATACAAGGCCATGTTTATGACCCTCTTTCAAACATCCCCTTGTTTAGCTTATTTGCAGGTATACATACCCCTTGCATACATATCGTGGGTAACTGGCAAAGTGGGGGGTGTTGGTTAACCATGCGGCTGTTTGCATTTAAAATTAGGGAGGTGTTCAACACAATTTATGAATTGATCTGCTAAAAAGCAGAGAACCATTCACACAGACCAGTACTTGTATTTTGGTTACAGGGTCTGTGAAATTGCAGGAATCGTGATTGTCTTTAGGTGGCTTTTTTTTTTTTTTTTTTTTTTTTTTTTACTGCTTTCAGATGTTTGAAAAGGCTGGTATAAAAATGCAGGCGTGGTATATTAGACATATTTTGGTCTGTGTATGAAAGGGATATTAGACTAGAGCCAGTGGTTAAACTTAAGTGCAAACATTCTGGAAAAATTGTACCACTTAATTGACTCAAGGGTTGTAGAGCCAAGTTATTGAGATGAAAATAATTCCATTATTACCTGCTTCGGAAGCTTGTGCAAACATTTTTATTTATTTATTTAGCAGATGCTCTTATCCAGACTGGCTTAAACTTAAGTGCCTTGCTCAAGGACACACTGCTCTTAACCACTAGGCTGCCTGCTGCCTCAGAGCCCAACTTCCTCTTTAGTAAAGAAGACCATCAACAGATGAAGTCCACTTGAAACCTAGCCAACTGCCGGCTGTGTGTTGGTATATTCAAACTAAGTTGATGCTTGTTGACCAAGGCATGGTGGCTTACTGGTAACCTAATCTCTAGAGCTGCATTCTGTTACTTAGCTACATACAGTGTACAGATAAGACCCATTTTGTGTTGGTTAACTATTCATGGATATGCCCAGCCGTTGGTAGGTAAGGAGGGGGTTGGTGATTTCTAATTTGCACAACTGAAAGCTGGTTATCAGCTGGTACCTCCAGCAGATATACTGCGTGTTACCTAGGCAGGTGACTTCTTCTCTTGGGCACCTCAAAGGGCTAAAGGCCATTTCAGAGTTATTGGTACATGAGTGTGAATTGTACATTAATGTGCAGTGCAGGCTTTGAGGCTCAGTGGGTAATATCAGGAGCTGTATAGTGCTTTTGAATTGAGTCATTTTAGAATGTTTGTTTGTGAAGGTTACTGTAGGAACGAGCTGAGAGAGTGAAAAAACTCATGGAACTTTGTCAATTCCAGAACAACCTGCTGAACAAGCCTCCCCACAATCAACCAATAGGAAGCCCTACGCAAATAACTTTGGTTCATTTTAAGTCGGATGTTCCTCGTTTCCGACATGACGTGAACGCAGCATAATCAACAAAGGGAAGGCTTGTGCTTATGCATTTTCTCTTGGGTCCATTGAGATTATGAAACTCTTCCTCTTTTTAAAATTCCACCTTAAAAAATGCTAGGCCTATCGGTTAATGACTTGTTTCTTTCCTTAATTTAGTTTCCTTTGTAGTTACATTTTGGATTGTCTCTAAACAGCCTGAGTTTCCACTGATATATTATGCCCATATTTCTCCTGTTTAAAAAAAATAATAAATCGACTTATTTTAGATCGATGGAACTATTTAAGAAAAGGGCACGGGTGCCAATACATTTGGCTGCAACTGTACATTGTTTGTACAATTATATTTCTATGGTGAATTTGAGTAAAGAATTGAGTTTACCCAGATCTGCCAGGATTATCTTTGTATTCACAAGCTATTGTTTGACTGTCAACCCTCTATTTGACATTCTCAAATGTAGGAGGATGCTTCCTTCAAGACGTCACGCCACTTGCTTCATTAGCATATTGACTTTTTTAATATCTTGTTTTGCATTCTAAAGATTGGCAGGTTTAAATTGTTCTGCATCTGAACTGTCTATAGGAGTGTCGACCGAGAGTCGTCTGTTCAATTGCCCAAATTTTAGAGACACCCTGTTTGGATAAAATAAAATCTATGTAGGCTACTGAGCTTTTCAGACGCTTTAGGCACTGTGATTTAATAATGAATCAATGTAGCCTAAACAGAAGGAAAATAATATTTTCAAGGAACTAGAAACATTGTATCAACTAACTTAGTCCAGTCAGAAGCTAGTGCTAGCAAACTTACAACATTGTATAAAATATTCTGGGACATCAGTTTCCCATACCAGTGAGCTCCAGACAGACACAGCTGTCGGCTATTTGCGCTATGCATAAGAAGTAATCAGGTAGGTCTATTTTATGACGTTTCCCCCGGATCAAAATATGACATGTTTCCCCCCCCACACACAGAGAGCTGGAAAGGTTTTTCAAATAGGCTATGTTAAGGAACTATGGTCAGACTGTTTACTTGCTGTTTGAGGCAAAGAAAAAATAACTTTCTTTACTCACCACCACTGTAGCTTTTAAATCAGAAATGGTATCAGATCCCCAAATGGGAACATTTTATAGACCTACATTTGCATGTAGGCCAGGTAGCCTAGGCCTACTTCTATGTATAATCAGGTGCATGTCCTTACAAGATTGACAGGAACGCGCCAAACAAAAGACAATTTAATAAATTGACAACTCGTAAATTGAATGAAATAATAAACCAAAACCTTTTTCTCACAAGTGTAGCCTAGGTTGTGCGCTTTGCAAACAATGTGTCCACTCCTACAATGACAACAGTGGGACTGTAATAATAATAATAATAATAATAATGTGTTTAATGCATTAACAGAAATGACCATAACCAAACACTGAATTATAATTTATGATAAGTAACTGTAAATGTACTACTGGTGTGCCATACCCACTGCCCCTGCAATGGATTTGTCCACTCAGTCACACCTGAATCAGACAGGTGTCTCGTGTGCCATACATACTGCTTGACTAAAAATCTTGGCTGACTATCAGCCTATTGACCAAACATTCAAGAGCTTTGCATAGCACCATACTTTTTGGCTGTTACGCTTGTGCTTGGGAGTGTGTGTCCTGGGTGTGTGTAAGCTCATAGAAATGCAGAGTTTGGAACTGTTTACTTTATTCAAAGTGTATTTTCTTTGCTGCCACCATGGACGGTCTTGTGAAAGTGTTATTGACTAACCACACCCGTAGCTAATTCCGCAAACAAGATCTGTCAGAGTAGCGAAATGGCTGTGTCGACTCTTGCAGTACATCATTCCCAGACAATACCTCTTTGTTTAGAGGAATATTGGACAAGATGGTTGCCTGGTGACTGCTGGCCTGGCAGTGTACTGGAGAAGTGTTGGGAGTCTCTTTGACCTCGAATGTCAGAGCTGTGAGGATTAGACCGACTCTAACTCTGTGCTCTCGAACCCTGTTTCTAGAGAGCTACCCTCATGTAGGTTTTTGCTCCAACCCCAGTTGTAACTAACCTGATTTGACTTATCAACCAGTTAATTATTAGAATCAGGTGTGCTAGATTGTGGTTGGAGTGAACCTACAGGATGGTAGCCCCCCAGAAACGGGGTTGAAGAGCCCTGCTTTAACTATTGTCAGGCCAGCCTAAAAAAAAGATGCATGTCTGTTAATGATAGCTGAGGCCTCCTATAATAACTCACTGGAGTCCTAGGGTTTGGGATGGAGTTATTATGACCTCCATACAAACAGTTTTTGTCCTAAAGACTAAAGTTCAACCTCCACATACATTTTTGCCTCTGGTTTTGAAATATGAGCTTTGACCACACAACTGTTGCAGTAACGGTTATTTTACATAGGCCTAATAAATTACTCTTCAATTGCTATGTAAAGTTTTACAACTGAAATACTGAAAACACTGAAATGACATTTGATGGTTATGAATATTGATGCATGGTTGGTGCTGTCTTGCAGGTGGTATGGCCAAGAAAAGGACTACAATGTCCTAGTGATGGACCTGCTGGGACCTAGTCTGGAAGACCTCTTCAACTTCTGCTCGCGCAGGTTCACAATGAAAACTGTACTAATGCTCGCAGACCAGGTAAAACTCAATTTAATCAACGCTCTTTATCTTCCACTTTGGCCCTTTGCTTAACTTTGTCTGGTTACAAAAAAACAAACATTCATTATTTATTTGCCAAAGGGAGAATATTACTTGCCCATTTCTCATTCTTATGAAATGTTTGAAAATGGACTAAGAAGACCAGTCTATTTTGAAGTTCTGCGCTAGCTGATTGACCGGCGTTTTCCCCACAGATGATCAGCAGAATCGAGTATGTGCACACAAAGAACTTCATTCACAGAGATATCAAGCCAGACAACTTTTTAATGGGTATTGGCCGTCACTGTAACAAGGTAAGCTTTCAGCAGTTTCCCCCTCCTCAGATGCAGTAAGTGGAGTGAATCTCTGACCTAGTTTCACTTTTATTTTATACACCATTGTGTGAAGTGATACAAGTAGCCCATATTGTTAATATAACTCTCTTTTGGTGGTTTCATGTATTTTATTGTGTAAATATTGACTATCTAATCCTCAGTGAGGTCAATGTGATTAAAAAATATATATATATATTTGAATAGGCTTCATGTCCTGGTAATGGACATTTTCAAGGCTAATTGTTTGGGGTTGGTTTAGTCCACTTGTTATGTGGATGGAATTGTTAGTCACATTTAGGTACTTTTACAATCAGGTAATACAGGCCCTCTTAGACAGCGCCATAGGTGTGGATCTGTTTGAGTTCTTAGACAGGACAACAAAAAGGTTTCTGCATGATGTGTAATCCCATGAATTCTTTCCCCTTTGCAGAAAATAATGTTACAGCGTTTTTGTGATTCTTTTTTCATATACAAACTGTATCTCAAGTTGCCTGATTTGTATTTTGTTTTTAAATAACTCACTATTTTGAGCCCTTGCAGACAGGCAACATTTGGCAAAGTTAAAGCATGATGTGTGTTTTAACACGGACCTATCCACACCAGCTGTGGCTGTCGTTAGTGTTACTTGATATAAACTCATCAGACTAGTCTAATCAAAATGAAACGGTACCTTTTGGGTATTCAAGCATTGAAGCCTGTATTACCATTTTTGGCAGTGCTGTCTGGAATAAGTGTTTACCATTGTGTGTCTGTGTGAATGCCAGCCTAAAGCGTATTTTATTTTTTTCATACACATGAAATTTTTCACTTTGTTTATTTACTGAAATTGAACAACATTATCAAGGGTGCGCATACAATCCTTTTGGATTGCAAGTTCTGACACTGAACTCAATGGATGGGAAGACTGGCATAGCAGTAGCTTCTGCAATCCCCACTCTATCCTAATGTGTAAATCAACTGCCTTTCTCTTCACCTGAACTCACTTTGCATTCTGCTTCCTATCTGCTATTTTACAATGGTGCTTATATGCCCCTTAGCTTGTGCCCAATAGGGTGGTCGCCTTTAATTTAGGAAGTGTGTTTCTGAAATAGTCTTCATTTGGACATGGCTCCATTGGTGAAAATAAATCTCTGCCAAAGAGCAATTGTTAAACCTTAACCTTAATCCCCCCTCTTAATAGATTGCATGTGAACACTGCACCAACGCTAGCTTCCTCTCTATGGTTTGGAGAGTGATACTCCGCTTGTTTTGTTGCTTTGTCCAGGGCTGCTCTATAGAAATCCTCTAATCAAGAGCCACTATCACAAAGGCTGTCCTGTCACGCGTTTCTCGCAGCTGTACTAAATCTACTCTATGTATTGACGGCTACATGCAGATTAGTTCATGCTTCTTTCTTGTACTGCACGCTTTTCCTCTATTTGGCGCTGTAGAGCTGCTAATTGCCAGATTGGGCTTTTCCAAAGTCTGCCAAAAGTATTCTACCCTCTTCCTTACTGAAGGTGTCTACTGTTTCAAAGCCGTTTCAGGATAATACAAAAAAATATATTTTCAAAAATTGGGGGACCCAATGCTTCCTGTGAGATCTCAAGGAGGTGGTGGGTTGGGTGGCTGCATTTTTCAAAGCCTTTTCACGCCTTATTGCTAAATGAGTACCCATGTTAGGGAATGGCCTTCATTATTTGAGTTCTCTTTTGACCCTAGTTGTGCCAGTCAGTCAACTGCGTATTGTGTTCTGCACTCAGGCAGACTGTTGGTCCAAATTTTTAGGATGATTATGGTACAAAGCAATTATACTGTGGCCAATGCTAGCATTAAATGCTGCAATATCAAAAGGCCAATGCAAAGTCAAAAACGCAAAACAGGCTTGGAAATACTGGCCGTTTTTTTACATGAAAGAATAACATCGGAATTGGGCCGTTATATTGTCTTCAATTCTGCCTCTGAAATTGGTATTGCAGTGTGGACTGCATATCCTGCAGGACATCTCCCTCCCGCCCCCATCTGCCAAGCCTAAATACTGGCTTGCATCTAAGCCCAGGCTAACTCCTAGGAAGTCCTACCACAGACTCCTCTCTGATTTTAGCTCATGCTTTGCTGGTTGATGAAGGATGGCCTTTGGCTTTCTCTTCCCCTTCTCCTCCCTCTCCTCCCGTTCTTTTTCTGAGCCTTGGTGTTGCCTGTCTGCGCTGGCCTTGTGGGATTGTCAGCAATCCTGTTTGATGCACTGCACCCTCTATTTGTTCAGTGTTTGGAATCTCCAGTGGGGAAGAGGAAAAGAAGCTTGGCTGTTAGTTCTTCTCAGGACCCATCTTTCTCAGGATTAAACCAGGTCTGAAACTACAACCGCCTCTTAATACTCCCCCAAATTCTGTTTGCTTTTGGGATTTATTTTACCCATTTAGGAGTACTACTTTTTTATTTCATTAATTTGGTGAACACCATATTGGCATTAAACCAGACACACATGCTAAACAAATCTAGAGATAAACACCTACTCCAGATTGCAGGGATCTGTGTTTAGGTGGATGAAGGACATATGGTGACTAGTAGTGGAAGATGCTGTCGGATTTTGTGAGGAGGACGTGCTCCTCATTTGAAGTCGTCACGGCGCCCACTAGGCTAATTTTATATTTTGGTTTCTTTTCCATTTCCTTGGCGCTGTTTCTTGAGATTTACTTGCCAGTTAAACAGAGGATTATATTTATCTTGGTTTCACAAATTATTATCTCTTGGGGTTTCAGGATATGTCATCACAGGAAAATGTGTGTTGGCCAAAATGAGCCAACATTGAGTTGAGGGCAATTTTCTTAAATTCCTACAGAATTTTTGTAGGCTCAGCAGTACTGTAGCTATTTGGTTTACTTAACCCACTATAATGCTACATGCAGGTCAACTGCCTTGTTCAGGGGTAGAAAGACAGATTTTTGCATGCATGATTCGATCCAGCAATCTTTCGGTTACTGGCCCAACGCTCTCTAGGCTACCTGCTGACCCATGATGAGACGGGAAAATGTTTGGAAATGTAGGACCTGAAAGGCCAGATCGGGACCAGCCAGGCAGACGGGTGTGGTTAGCTTATGCTTGCTCGCAGATTAGCAGACCTAGAGTTCAACATTTTTCAGTTCCTGTTTTTCAAATGGGAAGAACTTGACTCCTTGAAGGTTAATTACTAGTATGGCTTTGCAACCAGAATCCTCAGTCTGAAACTCTTCTGATGAAACATACTTTGACTTTTAAAAGTATCTAGGTTTGTGCTGCTTTGTTTCACAGTTTGCTTGATTAGAGTGGGCCTGTGAAGTCTTTGGTTGCTTTTGAAACGGTTGTGAATGTTCAGGTAATGGTATGGTATGTTGAAGATTGAACTAAGAACCAAAATTCAAAGATAGAGTGACTCGGCATGTTAGTTGAAACCAACATGTAGCCTATTTTGAAAGTCATTGGCTTGTCAGATACAGTTCTGATGTTGAAGTATCATTTACAAGGTAACTGACCACCCATTCACAGTGACCTTGAATATTAGCAGATGGAGAAGAAAATGGGATGCTTTTCATCATAACAAGTGTTTTTTTGGTGAAATTGTCCTCCACACATTGGATAGATTTTGTATTTGGACCACATTCTCATTTCTACTGATGGTTCAAACTAAGTTTCAGCAATCCTTCGACTGTACGCATTGCTCATGCAAGTGCTGTAGTGTAATGGTTGGCTTATTTTCACATTTAAAAAAACTCACCATTTATGTAGTTCTTAAGGACCTAGACCTAGTTGAAGTCCGTGAATGTTCAAATTACCAGATAGCAGCTTACTTCAACTTAACACTTCTTGATGTTCTATTTCAGCTCTGCAGGTTTAATGGAAGCTCCTCCAGACCCTGCTTTTGTTCTGTGAACACTGGAAAATGCTATTTAGGGTGGCCATTGTCCTCGCTACGTTGTGTATTTATAGACTCTGAAATGTTTCATTCTGCCTGCAATGTTGCTATTGAACACCAGCTGAAGGTATATCAAGGTAGAGGACAAAGGTGCAAGTTAATGAATACTGCGGAAAAGGGAGTGTTACTTAGATTACAGCAAGTGGACGGTTGCGTGTGAAACTGACTTTCCTCCCGGCCTGACTTTTCAGATCGAAGCATCACAATATAACGTTCCGATAGGCGTAGACGGGAGGAAATAAGGTTTGAATCCCCAGCTGAGCCAAGCAGGCATAGGCACGGCTGAGTGGATCTGCCAGTCCGGTCACTGCTGCCTCAGTGAAAAACGTCTGTTGGGCGAGGCACTCAGGGACTGCAATCTGCAGTTGTGTGTGGGCAGTAGAGTGGAGAAGTATGGCAGGCAGTCAACAAATGAGATCATTCCGATCTGAGACAAGACTGTGATGGCCGGGGCTTTCAACAACCATAAAGAGCTGTTAGCAGGCAGGGAGCTATTAGTGAATGAAAACCTTCATGAGTTTGCTGCAGAGATTCCATCTGACTCTGACCCCTGGGTGTTCCCTGATCCTGCCAGCACAGTTTTCATAGATAATAAGCAGGGGCCTTGAGGATGGCTGCCTCGCTAGTAAAATGGTACACGGAGCAGAGCAGGATATTTGAAGAGTAGACCCATGATCTCGCACAGTGGCAGCCTCTATTTTGTCAATCGTTCCCTGTGAATCAGGATATTTCTAAAATGTCAATGTTTTTTCTTTCCCCCATCCTTTTAGTTGTTCCTCATCGACTTTGGTCTGGCCAAAAAATACCGGGACAACAGGACACGACAGCACATACCTTACCGAGAAGACAAGAATCTCACTGGCACAGCACGCTATGCCAGCATCAACGCGCACCTGGGCATCGAGCAGAGGTAAGAGATCACCACCCAGTAACTATAGTCATCTGGAATCTAGTTCAGCCTTCGCTGGATATTCTCTTCTCACTCCTTATTGTTTGCACGCTTTCAGCCGGAGTGATGGGATTCCTAGGGATTAATATAGAGGTTAATATGTCTTTTCTGCACTTTATGCCACATTTTTGAGTGGCATGAAGGAGCTTTTGATGTTCAGGCTGTGTGTTCCAGCTGGGGCTGCAAGCTGGCTCTCTAAGGGCTTGCCCTCATGATGACCAAGCTGCACTCATTGGTCATGTTAGAATCTAGCCTCCACCAACAGCTTGGCTGACCCAGAACCCTAATTTTGACAAACAGGGCTGTGTGATTTAGCCAGTCATGCTTCCATTATATACCAACACTCTGCATTGAGCTGTACAGTAGGCATGGAAGTCCAAGACTAGATGTTTTTATTTTATTTGTATTGCATATTACAGCAACGTAAGCGTGCAGTAATTTTCTTTAAACCTTTGATACGTTGTGAGCATTGACTTTCGTAATAAGATAGAATTCAACATTGCTAGAAATCCTTTTGTTCTTGTCTAAACAGGCTTTTTATGAATGCTGGTTTTCATGTCATTTGAAGCATTCAGTTGGGATATAAAAAAAACACTATGTGGCTTCTCTACTGAGCCGTGCTCCAAAAACAAAATATATGAAGTAGTGGAGAAGGATTGCCTTCTGTTGAAACACCGTAACAGGATAGACATCCCACCCTCTAATTCAAGTGAATTATTCAATGACAGTCCCTGCTTGCACTTTACCAGTTAAATGCTATGTCACTGGTCTGAAAGTTAGTGTACAGCTTAGCCATTACAATTACAAAGGGCCTTGAGATTAATGTCAAATGTGTTGCTCTTGAACCAACTGTGATGTTACCTTTTTACGTGCTGAATGCTAAATGTCTCTGCTTGTTTGTTTCCAGTCGCCGAGATGACATGGAGTCGCTAGGCTACGTCCTGATGTACTTCAACAGAACCAGCCTGCCCTGGCAGGGTCTAAAGGTAGGCCAGGCAGGTACTCTAGGGCTCCCAGTCCACTATATAAGTGGTTCATATTTCACCAACTCACATTGAAACCAACTTGCTCGCTCGCCACAGCTTTTCCTCCATGATTCTGCTACTAGACCCCCCCCCCCCAATAAAATAAATGGATTGTCAGCTGTCTCCATAACTTGATTTCAGATTATTTACAATTTTTTATGACTTATTCACATTTGCATGTTTTATTTTATAGTTGGATTCTCTGACAACTTCAGGAATTAAATTGTTTAGCATGACATAATATGCCTTGTACAATGCAGAATGTTAGCTAGTCTTGTAGATAACCCCTATTGTTCCATTCAAGTTGTAGTGTTGAGGTCAGCTACTTCCCAAAGGTTTAGCTAGATACCTTTTTTTTTTTTTTTAATGAATAAATACTCCAGAGATATGGGGTGCCTTGAGTGTACTCAGTTATATGCTTTTGTGAAGTCACCAAGACTTGCATTTGCAGCATAATGCGCCTTCCCCTTTTCTGACGCTACAAGGGTTAAATAGGGAACACGAGAGATCTGTGCTGTGTGTTAATGTAATTGCATGGAACAGCAGCCTACGGTGATAAAAACTAAAGTCCTCAGCAAGGTGTTAGGTACATACCTACAGAACCAAGCTATTGTTCATATACATACAGCCCCAGTTGCCCGGCCTATCAAGATAGGCTATGTCGCAAAACACTATGTACACATTTGTATTACTCAGAAAAATACGAAACTTCCTCAAATGTCCCAATATTTTCCTGAATATTTCCCTTAGGTGGCTCTTTCACGGTGCTGTAAGTCACATCAGGCCAAACTAATACATTACATTCTGTATGGACCACTGACCTCACCGGCAGTGACAAGCTTGTGTGTGTTGAGAAATTGCAAAGGGTAGTGTTAAACTGTGGTGCACAACATTTTCATTTCTCGCCCACATGTTCCACAGGCTGCCACAAAGAAACAGAAGTACGAGAAGATTAGCGAGAAGAAGATGTCCACTCCAGTCGAGGTTTTGTGTAAGGTGAGTGAACATAGAAGAATCAACCTGGCACGCCCACCAGCGGACTGAGTTGGTCCTATTTTTATTTGGTGCCTCCGGGTCAGAAAGGTAGATGCTTACTATGGAAGTCCATGAGTAGCCACATCTGCCAGTGAAGTACGAGCCTGTTTGAAGGGGTTCTAAAGGCTGTCTTGTAGCGTACGAGAGTAGAGATGTTGGCTGGTGTCACTAATCTAATCCAGTCTTTAAATAGTGGCTGTTATGCATCCATCACCTTGGACCTGAAAGCATGATGGCCATTGCTCATTAAAAGACTTAAGTAGCTGGCTGAGAGCGTGTGCTGCTAAACCTGATGCCTTGCGTTAGGCTGTGGACTAACTTGTGAAACACGCTCAACTCTTTTCTTTCGGTAACTTGCCTTACCAGAACGCATCTCAGGGTATTTTTCTGGCACCGACTGTCATGGTAAATAATGTATACATGACCGTAAGCCAGACAGTTGGGCATGGATCGATAGATAACCTTCCTACTTTCCTGCGGTTGTTTCCAGGGTTTCCCAGCAGAGTTCGCCATGTACCTGAACTACTGCCGTGGGCTGCGGTTCGAGGAGGCACCTGACTACATGTACCTGCGTCAGCTGTTCCGCATTCTCTTCAGGTGCTTGTCATTTCTCAACCTCTAACATGAACCTCTGTTCCCAAGGGAGCTGAAATGCACGTGCACCAAATCACATGTTTCTCTCACTTGCAAGACCCACGAGGCAGGAAAAATTAATTGTTTGCATTGCATGTAAAGCATATGGAGTTCTTAAGGTTTACTAGACGTTAATAATGAAGTGTTCTTTATGAAACAACAGTGAAAGGAGCAACCTCTATAGACCTGTGTTTTTCATTTAGTCTCTTTCTGCTTTTATGTATGTTTAGGCTGAAAACAAGTTGTCCTTTGGCAGCAGTAAAGAGTTGATGAATATAGGTGAGCTCAGTGTGACTGCATGTCTGAAAGTGTCTGTTTGTCCAGGACTTTGAACCACCAGTATGACTACACGTTTGACTGGACGATGCTGAAGCAGAAAGCAGCCCAGCAGGCTGCGTCCTCAGGGGGACAGGGGCAACCGGCACAAACTCCCTCAGGCAAGCAAACTGACAAACCCAAGAGTAACATGAAAGGTTAGTAGCAAAAAGCCAAGCGACGTTTCAAGTGCAAAAATGGAGACGCCAATTGCTTTCATTTTCGTTCCCCCTTCAAAGTGCTTGGGAGAAAAAAGAAAAAAAAGTGGATTTGGAACATTATTAACTCCCAGCGGATTAATGAGACCACAAACAACACAACAGTGTTAGTTCGAGGAGGCCCCTGAAAGATAAAGAGATTCAATTGGTCTGTCTTGCAGATGCAAAGACGTCCTTGGGAAATTTGACTACTAACTTTGTACCCCAATGTCTTTTATTCTTCTCTGGGACAAAGGGTTGTGGCTTTATTATCTTCTGTGGATGTTAAAATTGATTTCCCTCTTGAATTAACCCCTTCTCTAAATGGTGTACGATTGACTCTTGATTTCTCGCAATCATTGTTCCTGGATCTAACACTTGTTAATCGTTATTGTAATGCTCTCAGATACAGTGGGAGTGAGATTCTAGCCACACACTGCACACACATGTATGATACAACTGTTCATGGTAATAAATGGCCACCTGTTTTGATGTGGATTTTAGTGCTCATGTGATGTGACTCTTGAATAACCTCTTTTAATTCCAGTCTATCCCCTCCCTCTCGTAGAGGGTATCCCGGGTGCCCAGGGTTGATGGCAGAGGAGTCAACCCAATTTTTCAATAAACCTGAAGCAGTTTTCATCAGGTGATGACTAGGATTTCCACAGGGATTAGGCAATAGCCCATTTAGGTGTGTAATCTCTGGCATGAAATTGCAGAGCAGCCTTCCACTTGACCTGTATTGGTAGTAAAAGGAACGCTTATACCAAGTCAATGCCTCACCCCCTTTTACTTAAAACCACCATAGTGGTGGTGTTTTATTTGTCCCCACCCCAAATTAAACAGCGACTTCGCCTAAGATACACCATTTTGAAAATGATAAATTGCATGTGGCATCGATTTGAGTCAAACATTGATTATAGTGTCAAAATTCACTACGAAGTGTAAATAGGATCATTTTGGTCTTAGTCTTGTCCAATATTGAGATTTGAGAGATGATAGAAAATAATTATGTTAAATGTTATGTTAAATAATGAAGGGTACCGTAACATTTTCTGTGGGTTGTTTAAAAAAATCCTACCCACAGCTGCCAGCACCCAAGTAATCATCAATTCAGAGCGCAGTGGCACACGACCCGATCATAATGCACATGGTTAATTTAATGACATTCGATATCCCAATGGGGTTAGTTAATTAAGGACCATGAGTAAATTATACAATGTTAATGGGACAATATTTTAAAAAGTTCAACTCCAAATTTCAATGACTTAAAAACCTTAAACCAACTAAATTGCAGAAATTCAATAACAATTATTGAAAGGATTTAATGAGAAAAGATAACTCCCCAGAGATGGGCTATGCAAAGTTTAACCAAATTTGCCATGGTCACACAACAACAGGCTGAATCGAATTGGCTAACTCTTCCCACCTGTGAACACCCACATGAAACTAACTCACGTTTGAATTCAGTTATGGCCGCTAGCATTTCTTAATGAACCAAATCTAAAATGAGGCCAAATCAGGAAGTGTAGTTGCCCTTTAAACCATGGCTGTCACATTGGCCCAGAACTCACTGCTCCACACACACCATGTGTTTGTGCACACAGTGCATGGATGACTCAAATGAAGCCCTCCCTCCCACGTGTATTAGTCAATAAGTGCCTGGTTCCAACATTTTAGGTAGGGCTGAATTAAATTCTCAATACACAATCGGATTAAGTATTTATTAGACAAAAATGTTTTGGGTTTGAATGCAGGTTGATTGGGGAGAAAGAATGCCCATGTAAATGGGTGACGTGACCTGGATGGCACCCCTGAGAGGGCTCAGTGTATCGGTCCTGCTCTTCCCCAGCACTGCAGCCCCTCTGACTTAGCACATTACATTTTCTGCTCCTCTACCATTTTGTTTGTGTGACGTATTGTTGGTTAAACCGTGTTTCGAACAGGGCTTCCTGTGGCTTATATTTACTGTGGGTTACAGTTTTTTTTTGTATTAGATGTTCTCTCGATGACGTCAGGCAAATCATTTTTGGCCCCTCTGTTGGCCCGAATTATACCAGTGCTGTGTCTTCACTGCAGAGAAGAGCTTTGAAATCCATTAAATATGAATAGGAAATCAAAGCACGAGGACTCTATGCCCCCTCCCCCCCTCTTTCAAGGAACATCCCGCATGATGACACAGAACGAGTGCTGTGAGGGGTTAGTTATAAATATGATTTTGTTGATGACGTGGTATTGGTCTAATCCATTGTGTACACGGTGTCTGTTTTAGTATGTGGACTCCATGCACACAGTAGCCTGCAGCACAGTTGAGCTCTGCTTATGTGCCTTTCATGCAGGGGTGGAGAAATCAAAGTTTTTCCTCTGGAACTGATATAAAAAAAAATGTAAATGGACCCCCAGCCTTTTTTCTCATGTTTTTGTTATGAAGATGTATAGAAAGGACATGTTATTTCCTGGTCTGGTGGTTAGTGTTCTCTCCTGCAAGCTGTCCATTTAAGATAACACTGCCAGTGAAGGTGCTGAGTACCCACAGCCAGAAATTTAAATAGCCGAGCTCTGGCTTATTGAAGCTTGAAAGAACTTGCTGGTTTCTTGGATACCAGTTTGGCTTGACCACACTTAGCCTTGTAATAATGAAAACGTTGTTAATGTGAATTTGCATTTCAGCCCTCCTGTTTTGCCCAATGGCCTTGTATTATATGATATTTGTTTAGAGCAAGCCACGTTGACAATCAGGCAAACACAAGTAGCCAAAGCTCAAAGCAAACTCCGTTAACCCAGCCATACTCTCAAAACATTTTGATGATCGCTTGGTCTTTAGTGTCTGTAAGGCCTAAACATCATCACCATGTTGCTGTGAAGTCTCCTAAAGGCTATTTGCTATATTAGAAGAGGCTTGATCTGTTAATGGTTTGCATATGGAGAATTGAGCTGCCCTTTCACCCCTGTGAGTGAGACTTGTCTGTTGCATCAGCTGGCCCCTACAGACACTTAAAACGCCAGGAACATCCGTCAGATCCGTGTTAGGATTTGAATTGAACCAACAATTCACATTGAGCGAAAGCTGCAGGCCATTTCATGTGTAATTAAGACCCATTACTTTTGCTTATTTGCATGGTGGATTAATCCTCTGACTCTGAAGACACCCTCCCATGTCATCCCTGCAGCAAAACTACCTTTCCTTTGAGTCAAACCACATTGGAGGGTACAGCTGTAGAGGAACGTGACTCGTGAGAGCTTGTGTCAAAAATGCTTCTCAAATCACTCAGATCTGATGAGATCATGTCCCGACTTGCGCTGCACTCATTTAACCTCTCTGGGATATATGGGACGGTAGCGTCCCACCTCGCCAACAGCCAGTGAAAGTGCAGGGCGCCAAATTCAAAACGACAATCTCATAATTAAAATTCCTCAAGCATAAAAGTATTTTACACCATTTTAAAGATAAAATTCTCATTAATCTAGCCACAGTGTCTGTTTTCAAAAAGGCTTTACAGCGAAAGCACCACAAACGATTGTTATGTCACCACCAAGTCACAGAAAAACACAGCCATTTTTCCAGCCAGAGAGGAGTCACAAAAAGCACAAATAGAGAGAAAATTAATCACTAACCTTTGATCTTCATCAATGACACTCATAGGACTTCATGTAACACAATACATGTATGTTTTGTTTGCTAAAGTGCATATAAAAAAAAAAATCTCATTTTACATTGGCGCGTTACGGTCAGTAGTTCCAAAAGCATCCGGTGATTGTGCCGAGAACCACATCCATTTACAGAAATACTCATCATAAATGTTGATGAAAGTGTTATACATGGAATTAGATATACTTCTCCTTAATGCAACCGCTGTGTCAGATGTTTTTTTTTTAAGTTACGGAAAAAGAGTACAACGTTCAGACAACAAAGCAGCTAAAAAGATATACGCCATATTGTGTAGTCAACATTAGTCAGAAATAGCATTATAAATATTCACTTACCTTTGATCTTCATCAGAATGCACTCCCAAGAATCCCAGTTCCACAAGAAATGGTTGATTTGTTAGATAAAGTTCATTATTTATGTCCAAATAACTTATTTTGTTAGGGCGTTTGGTAAACAAATCCAAGCGCGTGTTCAGGTCCAGCTGAACGTCGGACGAAAAGTTCCAAAAGTTATATTACAGGTCGTAGAAACTTGTCAAACTAAGTATATAATCAATCTTTAGGATGTGTTTATCATAAATCTTCAATAATGTTCCAACCGGAGAATTACATTGTCTGTAGAAAAGCAATGGAACGAGAGCTAACTCTCCCGTGACCACGCCTCACGAGCATGTGGCACTCTGCCAGACACCTGGCTCAATCCCCTCTCATTCGCCCCCACTTCGCAGCAGACACCTCAAACAAAGTTCTAAAGACTGTAGACATCTAGTGGAAGCCTTAGGAAGTGCAATATGACCCCATTTACACTGTATATTGGAATGGCAAAGAGTTGAAAAATTACAAACCTCATATTTCCCACTTCCCGGTTGGATTTTTCTCAGGTTTTTGCCTGCCATTTGTTCTGTTATACTCAGACATCATTCAAACAGTTTTAAACTTGAGTGTTTTCTATCCAGTATGACTAATAATATGCATATATTAGCATCTGGGACAGAGTAGCAGGCAGTTTACTCTGGGCACCTTATTCATCCAAGCTACTCAATACTGCCCCCAGTCACCAAGAAGTTAAACCCACTGGATGAGGCTCGCCATGCATCAACAATGGGCGAAGGCTTGCTTGAGGAAGACAAGATTGTAGGAGCCCATAAGAAAGATGAAGGAATCCTCACATCTTTTAGGATTATTGTGCCCATGTTTGTGTCCTGTGGATTGGCACCTCTCCAAAGGCCAACTGCTGCATGGGTGTGCTGCATGTAATTGGTTAATGGCTGTCTTTAAAGGTTACCTTCCACTGCAGACAAGTATGAAGGAAGTGTGGCTCACATAAGCAGGCCACATCCCTATTTGTCTTTTAACTGTGTTTTTGTTTGATCTCTGTGTAACGTTGCCCTTTCAAATAGGTTTATTGATAAGCCGCATTGTTTCCTTCATCACCGTTCCACTAGTGTCTTTCTGTCTGTACTCACTCCCCGGTACACTACACAGCTGCTGTTGTCACCTGTGCTCGTTGTGAACATCTATACCCACTCCCCGGCACACTACACAGCTGCTGTTGTCTCCTGTGCTAGTTGTGAACCTCTTAAGCTGAAGCGGTGGTTAATGTTTTCATTACAGGAGGCTCAGAGTAAAGGCTGCATAAATGTTTGATTCCCCCATCTCAGGCACTCTGCAGCAGCAGGTCCCAGCTTTGCTGCAGAGCGGGACTGGTGACTGGGCACTTATGTTACAGGGATGGAAAATTGCAGTGACTTAGTTGGCCTCGTTTATAGCAGTTGTTCAACCCTGTTTGATAACCTGTTCTACTTGATGTGTAACCAATGGCCCCTCTCTGTCTCTTCGTTTGTCTTGCAGGTTTCTGAGCAGTAAGACAATGAAAGGAAGCAGAGCAGAGTGGCCGTAGCAGGATTTGCCTTCCAATCACACCCCGGCATCTAGGATCAAATTCACCAGAACCTGCCAGGCATTGTGGGCAACCCTTTTTTCCTGTTAAAGAACTTTCCTTCCATATACTATATATGTAATCGCTCTATATAGATAACATGCTCTGCATATATCTATATATTGGTATGTATATACTATATCCACACAGAAAGCAGGCTTGGTATGGAATTTTCCGAAGCTGTAGCCTTCTCTATTGGCCTGTCCCTGAAGATTTTTTGTTTCTTCAAAACGGAAAACTAAGAAATGGTTGGCTCACTGCGGATGTTTGTGCACCTGCCAATACTTTCCCCTTGATACTTTCTCCCTCTGAGAGCTGCTGTTTGGGTGCCTCCCTCACCTCATGGCTGCCTGTCAGAGCAGCTTTGCCCCCATTCCCTCTGTCACCGAGTGTGGCATGATGACCCAGACACACGTCAGTCAGATTGAACATTTGAAACAACCATTTTCTCTTCCTTATTCAACCTATTTCCCTCATCCTCAAGCAAAATGAAAGATGTAATCTGAAACTGTTTCCTTTATGAAAAGGTAATTAAGATTCTGCCTGCAGATATGTGCTAGAAGAGCTTCTAATGTGAAGATGAAAACACTAGGTTTCTCTTTAGAATGCTGCATTAATATTGTACTTCTGAAGTCTCAAACAACGAATAAAAAATATGAACTCCACAAAAGCATATTCATTATAAATTAGGCACCACTTGACTAAACCTAATTGTAAATTGCTTAGAAAAAATGTTGCATCAATGAATTTATTTTGAAAATGTTTTATGTAATTGCTATGAAGGATGGCCTCAATGTTCTGTTTTTGAGACAGACAAATGTGCTCACTCCACCCGCCCTTCCTGTTATAATTTATATATATATATACACTTTTAAATCAGAACTTTTTTTCCCTTTCCGTTTTATAGTCGTCTTTCCCTGCATTGAATTGATCATTTTGGGGAAAGGGTGTTTTTGTTACTTTCTAAGGGGATGCAGATCCTGTTGTAAAATACTCTGGGACTTTCTCTCTGCAACTACATATTGCTGCTGCATAGAGTAGCAACCGTTTCCTAATTTTCCTTTTTTTTTATTGCGAAGAAAGTGTTGGAGGGTTTCTTTTTTTTATATATACTTTGAGTCTTGTAAGGCAAGTACCATTTGGATTTCAGTCAGCCTGTAGTCACAACAGATGTACACCAGGGGCAGTTTGTCCTATTCCCCCTGACCCAGCATTAGCTATTTTCAGCTGGACGTTCTATAAAAGTGTAATTTATTCCCTTTTAGCATGTCAGAATAAATTCAAATGACTTGTCAGCACCACTGTCCCAGTCTGTAATTTGAAGAACACACTGACTTCTTATGCCTTATGCCTGGATGATGATGATGGCTGTTGAAAAAAAAGCATTTTTTTTGCTTTCCATTTGCTTGTCTTTACACATTTACCTGTTGACGACCACACAACCTTAGTATTGTAAGCATTTGGAAACTGGAGACATCGGCAGGATTGGGGATAGATAAGGAAATACTTTCTTCAAAGATATCAGACTCCGATTGCTCTAGACAAAGGGACACATTTGTGGAAATGGTCTAAAAAGGTATTGCTGTAATCTAGAAAAAGCAGTTCCTGGTAAAATGATGTTGAAGGGTAGTTGTAGGTGCTTGTGGTGGTGTTTTGAAAAAAAAATCTTCCAGGATTTATATCTGTAAATATTAAAATGGCTTCAAATGGCTGTCGTGGAAAATCGTTTATCTACACCTCATCAACTCTACATAAAACTGGTCAAAGCAAAGAAGAATCTGGCCTAGCAGTAAGTCCTCTGTATGAGACTCATATGCCTCATTATACAGTTGTAGGACAATGGTAGTGTCAAGGGTTAGTGGGACAACTGCGAAGGAATGTGAGAACTACACAATAGGTTTAGGAGCAAAGTGCAATGCAACAGAAGGTATTCCCCCCACACACAGCATGGAAATGGGACTATTTCAAGTAAAAGTTGACATCTGTATGAGATTAAACCTCCCCCTAACAACATTGTTGGTGTTTGCATTGTTCTGTGGGATCTGTCAGTGTAGTCATAGTGCATTACCAATCCTGCATGGTCACTTCCAAAGCTGGTAGGATATGTAGCAAAAGTGAAGTGATCTAAGATGCTGTATCTCTCAATAGCACACTGGCAATATATCCCCAGTGTGTTTTGTGTAAATACCTAACTGCCTTTGGAAAGTCAGAGTCCAAGAAGGAACCTTGTGTGTGTGGCCAGGGATTTGTCAACCATGGCACACTAGACACCAGACTGCTTAGAGAAATGGATGGGGGGGTTTTAGACCAAGAGAGAGAGGTCTGTGAGACGTCATTCTCCAGGCTAGGAAGACACAACAGCACAAAGGTTGCGGCAGGGTGAATGAGGCATGTTTGTCATTTTATCCATTGTGAGGTGAACACATACAGAAAGCAGCTGTTTGCAGAGAAAGAGCGAGGCCCCAGACAGCCTTCTGGCCAGACAAATGGGGTGGCACTGTGGAGAGAGTAAAAAAATAAGGCTAGTATGTGAGCTTGGTAAATAAAAACAGTAGGTCAAACTTGAATCTCACAATTTGTCACCGTTGACGTTTTAAAGGTACGATATCATCCGCCATTTCAAACTGTTCAATTCAACCATTATTGACCCACAGCAGTACCCCAGTGTCTTGGAAAGGATAGTATTTTGAAAAACAGTATTCATAATTATTATTTTGCTAATTAACCAATCCCATTCAGGATCAAGATTAATTCACCATCTCAGTAATAGAGGATTTATATAACTACCTCTGGTGCCGCCTCTTCATAAAAGGCTCCGAAGCAGAGGAATGGCCTCCACGTGATACAGGCAGATCGAGTGGTTGGGAGGTGTCACATGCTGATCTGGCGCCCCCCTTTCCCTCTCCCTGATGGGGTTTTGTCTAGATGGGATACAGTTTATGCTAAAATTGTATTTTCGTAGCAGACTAGGAGAATTAACGTAACAGGTTAGGAGAATTAGGTTACGGTTCTCTAAAATAAAATATGTATCCCTTCTAAACATGGGTGCCTGCTAGATCTGCTACTGCGGTGTAATGTAATACCTATGCCATACTAACTAAACCCTAGCTCTCTCTCTGGCATTGTCCTCCATTATACCTTTTCTCCCTCTAAAAAGCAGGCAGGCACTACCCACAAAACAAAGAATTTCAGCTGCATGTGGGCACGAGAAAGTGGAATTAGAGAACTGTTGTATAATGCTGGGAGGTGTTAGAGAGGGAAGGGTCCATTGTATGAGGTGGTGAAGCCTAGTTGCTGGGTTTTGTCCCGAAGGGATACAGCTTTTAAGAACATATGCACAGCAGGTTAGGAGAAATAGGTTAAGGTTAGGAAAAGAGTTTGGGTTAGCTCAAATGAAAAAACTACTTTTGAAATCAATTTGACAAAAGCTATAGGGAAGAGTGGGATAAGTTGAGTCCTTTTTTCCATTCAGCCTCACTCTGTCAAGTGTAATATAATATTATTTCTAACAAAACAGTTGAAGTCGTAAGTTTACATACACCTTAGCCAAATACATTTAAACTCAGTTATCACAATTCCTGACTTTTAATCCAAGTAAAGAATTCCCTGTCTTAGGTCAGTTAGGATCACCACTTTATTTTAAGAATGTGAAATGTCAGAATGATAGAGTGATTTATTTCAGCTTTTATTTCTTTCATCACATTCCCAGTGGGTCAGAAGTTTACATACATTCAATTAGTATTTGGTAGCATTGACTTTAAATTGTTTAACTTGGGTCAAACATATCAGATAGCCTTCCACAAGCTTCCCACAATAAGTTGGGTGAATGTTGTTCCATTCCTCCTGACAGAACTGGTGTAACTAAGTCAGGTTTGTAGGCCTCCTTGTTCGCACACGCTTTTTCAGTTTTGCCCACAGATTTTCTATAGGATTGAGGTCAGGGCTTTGTGATGGCCATTCCAATACCTTTACTTTGTTGTCCTTAAGCCATTTTGTCCAAATTTTGGAAGTAAGCTTGGGGTCATTATCCATTTGGAAGACCCATTTGCAACCAAGCTTTAACTTCCTAACTGATGTCTTGAGATGTTTCTTCAATATATCCACATAATATTTGTTCCTCATGAAGCCATCTATTTTGTGAAGTGTACCAGTCCCTCCTGCAGCAAAACACCCCCACAACATGATGCTGCCACCCCTGTGCTTCGCGGTAAACAGTTCTATTTTTGTTTCATCAGACCAGAAGACTTTTCTCCAAAAAGTATGATCTTTGTCACCATGTGCAGTTGCAAACCATAGTCAGTTTTTTTTATGGCGGTTTCGGAGCAGTGGCTTCTTCTTTGCTGAGCAGCCTTTCAGGTTATGTCGATATAGGACTCGTTTTACTGTGGATATAGATACTTTTGTACCGGTTTCCTTCAGCATATTCACAAGGTCCTTTGCTATTGTTCTGGGATTGATTTGCACTTTTCACACCAAAGTACCTTCATCTCTAGGAGACAGAACACTTCTCCTTCCTGAGCGGTCTGACGGCTGCGTGATCACATGGTGTTTATGCTTGCATACTATTGTTTGTACAGATGAATGTGGTACCTTCACGCGTTTGGAAATTGCTCCCAAGGATGAACCAGACTTGTGGAGGTCTACACTTTTTTCTCTGAGATCTTGGCTGGTTTCTTTTGATTTCCCATGATGTCAAGCAAAGAGTTTGAAGGTAGGCCTTGAAATACATCCACAGGTACACCTCCAATTGACTCTCAAATGATGTCAATTAGCCTATCAGAAGCTTCTAAAGCCATGACATCATTTTCTGGAATTTTCCAAGCTGTTTAAAGGCACAGTGAACTTAGTGTATGTAAACTTCTGACCCACTGGAATTGTGATACAGTGATTTATAAGTTAAATAATCCGTCTGTAAACAATTGTTGGAATAATTACTTGTGTCATCCACAAAGTAGATGTCCTAACCGACTTGCCAAAACTATAGTTTGTTATGGTTATATAGTTATTGTTGGTTGAAAAATGAGTTTTAATGACTCCAACTTAAGTGTTTGTAAACTTCCGACTTCAACTGTACATATATTTCAGGATGATGTGTATCCCTGGAAATAATCCTAATGGTGTTAATGATGAGGGAGGATGCACATTTTTTTTACGAGCATGGCCTTATTTCTATTACAGCATATTGGATGACTGTCATTCAATATTCCGTTCACCCAGCTCAATGTAACATCGATAGGTACTCAAATGTTACTATACCCATCATGAGGTTGCTACAACCTAACCTATGAAAAATTTGAGAAGAATTTGTGTAATCAAGGTGACAGACATTGACACATTCAATACCGCCTTGCACAATATTGCCTGCATCTGGCTGATCTAGGGTGTAATCATTAGTCCAACATTTCCAAACAATAGTTTCTATGGGACAAATTTAGTTATGTTTATCCCAGTTTCGTTCCATTTAAGAAAATGTTTTCAACAGAATTGGCGGAATGAATACACCCGTGATCACACGCAAACACAGTTCACTTTCATAGCAACCAGATTGTTGCATAATTCCTTCTCGCATCTATGCCTTCTCCTCCTCTCACCCCTTCCCTTCGCTTGTGGACTTCATTGCACAACAAATCAGCTGTCAGTGACCAGGCAAAAAAAACTTTCCAAGCCAAACCTTCATATCATAACAGCTACACACAGCCTACGTCGTTGTCAGCATATTAGCTAATTCCAAGTCAACAACATCTACTAGAACTAACGCGTTAGTAAACCCGCTACAATCATGCAGTACAGTGTACAATTAGCAAGCAGTTTAGCAGTTATACCGTCAGGTCCCGGTGGCAATAAATTAATAAAACCTTGACTTAGAAGAGTTCCCGTGTTGGATAGCCATAGCCAGCTAGGTAACATAGCATCTATCTATTTGAGCTGGGTGTTTGAGTAGGCTAAACTAGCTGGCGGCATTCTTGCTTCTCCTTAATTTTTTAAGAAATGAATTTGTTAAAAACTGTACAACTGTTGTTTTTCTATCTCTTTGAGTCAACTACATACCACATTTTATGCACTGCAG